>NW_026871427.1:0-168346 GCF_028564815.1 Eubalaena glacialis
TTGCTTTCAAATCCTCTTCGTTGCCTTCCCTCAATATATTTGTGGATGAGAGTTCTCATTTATAACTCTGCACGTTTGTGAATTGCAGTGCCCCTGAGCTCCATTTGGCTCCTCGCTTTTTTGGGAGCTGGCCGCAAAAGCGCAGGATTGCTTCAGGCCCTATTTTGGTTCTGGGGGGCAGGCTGAGCCTGTGGTTCATTCTTCTTCCTGATGGGAAAATGGAGTGACCTGTGCCTGTCCCAACACCTAGGGCTAGTCTTTCGTTGGTTCCCCGTCTTCCCGTTCATCCTCAGGACAAATTGCAACCTGGACGAAACAGGAGGTTAAAGGTGCTGATTCTCCAAGTAGGGAGATGGTTAGTCAAGCAGCTGGAATGGCGAACCCGAGCACAAGGAGAGGAGAAATGAGGTGCGTTTTAGAAACCTTTCCCGATCTCATGGCATACCATCTTCTGGGTTTCCCATGCATGTTTTGATGTAGGAAGATTCCCTTGTACCTGGAGATTTGAGACCCATGGGGTGGGTACCCCGCGGTATTACTTTAAAGTATCTGCATTTGCTCACCCAACCTCACCAATCCTCTCAGCCCCAAGAGTGTCCAGCCTTATGTCTCATCCAGCTGTGGGTCTAGATATGGTCAATCCAGGTTGCATCAGAGACCCTGAACGGATTTTGTAAGAATTTCTCTCTCTTTCACTGTCTTTGCTTTGTGGGATTTTTAAAGTAATGTATGTTTAGAATGGGGTTTGGCTGCTATTCCCTGCTGTGTTTATGCCGGTTTACACCCTCTTGATTCACTTGCAGAGAGATATCAATACATAGGTTTTCAGATTCATACTAGTCAGATATATTCTTGTGTGGTGACTAGGGGGTGTTGAGTCCAGTTCACTGAGCAGGGAGTAGGCCTTGTCTATTACATATTTGGCTTATGGAGCGGTGTCTGAGCTAATTTCAAACCCTTGTTTTATGCATCACCCCACCTCACCTTTCCGGTTAAGCAGCCATAGTGTGTCTTCTAAAGGTGTGCCTCTGTTCTGTTTTGTAATTCAGTTCAAGTGTAGCGATTTTGACATTCCCTCTATAAGCGATATCTTAGGATAAGTGCCTTTTTCTGTGTGACTTATTTCACTTAGAATCATCGTACCTAAATCCACTCATCATGCTGCTAACTAGCCTTATGACATTGATTTCATGGCTGAGTGATATTGCATTGTGCCAAGTACCACCATTTCTTTATCCATTTTTCTCTTTCCTGGGATATTGAAGGTGTACCGAAGCGGAGGTTCTTGGAAACAGAGCAGCCGTAAAGTTTGGGGTGCCTGTGTCTTGTTGATTTTTAGTTTTCCCAATTTATACGCCCATGAGTGGAAGTGCCCTATGCTCTCAACGCTGTGTTTATTACTTGTTTCAGGACACACCGTACTCATCTCCAGAGTGCCTGTTGGCAATTTACATCCCGCCCATCAGCGTAGCAAGGCTCCCATGTCTCCATGGCCTGTCCTGCTTTTCTGGTTTTTACACTTTGTTCAGCATGGCCCTTTTGACCGAGGGCAAGCGAGACTTCTTTGTAGCGCTGATTTGCCCTTCCGGCTTGCTTGGTTGGCCAAAAGGGGCGTATGCGTTTTTTCCTCAATGTATTCAGGAAAAAACGCATACGCCCCTTTTGGCCAAGGGCATCATTGTCAACGTTTTGCCGCTTTTCATGTGCTTTAATGGCGAGTCGAATCTACCTCCTGAAATCTGTTTCCTGCAAATCTGCCTTGCTTTCAAATCCTCTTCGTTGCCTTCCCTCAATATATTTGTGGACGAGAGTTCTCATTTATAACTCTGCACGTTTGTGAATTGCAGTGCCCCTGAGCTCCATTTGTCTCTTCGCTTTTTTGGGAGCTGGCCGCAAAAGCGCAGGATTGCTTCAGGCCCTATTTTGGTTCTGGGGGGCAGGCTGAGCCTGTGGTTCATTCTTCTTCCTGATGGGAAAATGGAGTGACCTGTGCCTGTCCCAACACCTAGGGCTAGTCTTTCGTTGGTTCCCCGTCTTCCCGTTCATCCTCAGGACAAATTGCAACCTGGACGAAACAGGAGGTTAAAGGTGCTGATTCTCCAAGTAGGGAGATGGTTAGTCAAGCAGCTGGAATGGCGAACCCGAGCACAAGGAGAGGAGAAATGAGGTGCGTTTTAGAAACCTTTCCCGATCTCATGGCATACCATCTTCTGGGTTTCCCATGCATGTTTTGATGTAGGAAGATTCCCTTGTACCTGGAGATTTGAGACCCATGGGGTGGGTACCCCGCGGTATTACTTTAAAGTATCTGCATTTGCTCACCCAACCTCACCAATCCTCTCAGCCCCAAGAGTGTCCAGCCTTATGTCTCATCCAGCTGTGGGTCTAGATATGGTCAATCCAGGTTGCATCAGAGACCCTGAACGGATTTTGTAAGAATTTCTCTCTCTTTCACTGTCTTTGCTTTGTGGGTTTTTTAAAGTAATGTATGTTTAGAATGGGGTTTGGCTGCTATTCCCTGCTGTGTTTATGCCGGTTTACACCCTCTTGATTCACTTGCAGAGAGATATCAATACATAGGTTTTCAGATTCATACTAGTCAGATATATTCTTGTGTGGTGACTAGGGGGTGTTGAGTCCAGTTCACTGAGCAGGGAGTAGGCCTTGTCTATTACATATTTGGCTTATGGAGCGGTGTCTGAGCTAATTTCAAACCCTTGTTTTATGCATCACCCCACCTCACCTTTCCGGTTAAGCAGCCATAGTGTGTCTTCTAAAGGTGTGCCTCTGTTCTGTTTTGTAATTCAGTTCAAGTGTAGCGATTTTGACATTCCCTCTATAAGCGATATCTTAGGATAAGTGCCTTTTTCTGTGTGACTTATTTCACTTAGAATCATCGTACCTAAATCCACTCATCATGCTGCTAACTAGCCTTATGACATTGATTTCATGGCTGAGTGATATTGCATTGTGCCAAGTACCACCATTTCTTTATCCATTTTTCTCTTTCCTGGGATATTGAAGGTGTACCGAAGCGGAGGTTCTTGGAAACAGAGCAGCCGTAAAGTTTGGGGTGCCTGTGTCTTGTTGATTTTTAGTTTTCCCAATTTATACGCCCATGAGTGGAAGTGCCCTATGCTCTCAACGCTGTGTTTATTACTTGTTTCAGGACACACCGTACTCATCTCCAGAGTGCCTGTTGGCAATTTACATCCCGCCCATCAGCGTAGCAAGGCTCCCATGTCTCCATGGCCTGTCCTGCTTTTCTGGTTTTTACACTTTGTTCAGCATGGCCCTTTTGACCGAGGGCAAGCGAGACTTCTTTGTAGCGCTGATTTGCCCTTCCGGCTTGCTTGGTTGGCCAAAAGGGGTGTATGCGTTTTTTCCTCAATGTATTCAGGAAAAAACGCATACGCCCCTTTTGGCCAAGGGCATCATTGTCAACGTTTTGCCGCTTTTCATGTGCTTTAATGGCGAGTCGAATCTACCTCCTGAAATCTGTTTCCTGCAAATCTGCCTTGCTTTCAAATCCTCTTCGTTGCCTTCCCTCAATATATTTGTGGACGAGAGTTCTCATTTATAACTCTGCACGTTTGTGAATTGCAGTGCCCCTGAGCTCCATTTGTCTCCTCGCTTTTTTGGGAGCTGGCCGCAAAAGCGCAGGATTGCTTCAGGCCCTATTTTGGTTCTGGGGGGCAGGCTGAGCCTGTGGTTCATTCTTCTTCCTGATGGGAAAATGGAGTGACCTATGCCTGTCCCAACAACTAGGGCTCGTCTCTCGTTGGTTCCGCGTCTTCCCGTTCATCCTCAGGACAAATTGCAACCTGTACAATCAGGAGGTTAAAGGTGCTGATTCTCCAAGTAGGCAGATGGTTAGTCAAGCAGCTGGAATGGTGAACCCGAGCACAAGGAGAGGAGAAATGAGGTGCATTTTAGAAACCTTTCCCGATCTCATGGCATACCATCTTCTGGGTTTCCCATGCATGTTTTGATGTAGGAAGCTGCCCTTGTACCTGGAGATTTGAGACCCATGGGGTGTGTTCCCCGCAGTGTTACTTTAAAGTATCTGCGTTTGCTCACCCAACCTCACCAATCCTCTCAGCCCCAAGAGTGTCCAGCCTTATGTCTCATCCAGCTGTGGGTCTAGATATGGTCAATCCAGGTTGCATCAGAGACCCTGAACGGATTTTGTAAGAATTTCTCTCTCTTTCACTGTCTTTGCTTTGTGGGTTTTTTAAAGTAATGTATGTTTAGAATGGGGTTTGGCTGCTATTCCCTGCTGTGTTTATGCCGCTTTACACCCTCTTGATTCACTTGCAGAGAGATATCAATACATAGGTTTTCAGATTCATACTAGTCAGATATATTCTTGTGTGGTGACTAGGGGGTGTTGAGTCCAGTTCACTGAGCAGGGAGTAGGCCTTGTCTATTACATATTTGGCTTATGGAGCGGTGTCTGAGCTAATTTCAAACCCTTGTTTTATGCATCACCCCACCTCACCTTTCCGGTTAAGCAGCCATAGTGTGTCTTCTAAAGGTGTGCCTCTGTTCTGTTTTGTAATTCAGTTCAAGTGTAGCGATTTTGACATTCCCTCTATAAGCGATATCTTAGGATAAGTGCCTTTTTCTGTGTGACTTATTTCACTTAGAATCATCGTACCTAAATCCACTCATCATGCTGCTAACTAGCCTTATGACATTGATTTCATGGCTGAGTGATATTGCATTGTGCCAAGTACCACCATTTCTTTATCCATTTTTCTCTTTCCTGGGATATTGAAGGTGTACCGAAGCGGAGGTTCTTGGAAACAGAGCAGCCGTAAAGTTTGGGGTGCCTGTGTCTTGTTGATTTTTAGTTTTCCCAATTTATACGCCCATGAGTGGAAGTGCCCTATGCTCTCAACGCTGTGTTTATTACTTGTTTCAGGACACACCGTACTCATCTCCAGAGTGCCTGTTGGCAATTTACATCCCGCCCATCAGCGTAGCAAGGCTCCCATGTCTCCATGGCCTGTCCTGCTTTTCTGGTTTTTACACTTTGTTCAGCATGGCCCTTTTGACCGAGGGCAAGCGAGACTTCTTTGTAGCGCTGATTTGCCCTTCCGGCTTGCTTGGTTGGCCAAAAGGGGCGTATGCGTTTTTTCCTCAATGTATTCAGGAAAAAACGCATACGCCCCTTTTGGCCAAGGGCATCATTGTCAACGTTTTGCCGCTTTTCATGTGCTTTAATGGCGAGTCGAATCTACCTCCTGAAATCTGTTTCCTGCAAATCTGCCTTGCTTTCAAATCCTCTTCGTTGCCTTCCCTCAATATATTTGTGGACGAGAGTTCTCATTTATAACTCTGCACGTTTGTGAATTGCAGTGCCCCTGAGCTCCATTTGTCTCTTCGCTTTTTTGGGAGCTGGCCGCAAAAGCGCAGGATTGCTTCAGGCCCTATTTTGGTTCTGGGGGGCAGGCTGAGCCTGTGGTTCATTCTTCTTCCTGATGGGAAAATGGAGTGACCTGTGCCTGTCCCAACACCTAGGGCTAGTCTTTCGTTGGTTCCCCGTCTTCCCGTTCATCCTCAGGACAAATTGCAACCTGGACGAAACAGGAGGTTAAAGGTGCTGATTCTCCAAGTAGGGAGATGGTTAGTCAAGCAGCTGGAATGGCGAACCCGAGCACAAGGAGAGGAGAAATGAGGTGCGTTTTAGAAACCTTTCCCGATCTCATGGCATACCATCTTCTGGGTTTCCCATGCATGTTTTGATGTAGGAAGATTCCCTTGTACCTGGAGATTTGAGACCCATGGGGTGGGTACCCCGCGGTATTACTTTAAAGTATCTGCATTTGCTCACCCAACCTCACCAATCCTCTCAGCCCCAAGAGTGTCCAGCCTTATGTCTCATCCAGCTGTGGGTCTAGATATGGTCAATCCAGGTTGCATCAGAGACCCTGAACGGATTTTGTAAGAATTTCTCTCTCTTTCACTGTCTTTGCTTTGTGGGTTTTTTAAAGTAATGTATGTTTAGAATGGGGTTTGGCTGCTATTCCCTGCTGTGTTTATGCCGGTTTACACCCTCTTGATTCACTTGCAGAGAGATATCAATACATAGGTTTTCAGATTCATACTAGTCAGATATATTCTTGTGTGGTGACTAGGGGGTGTTGAGTCCAGTTCACTGAGCAGGGAGTAGGCCTTGTCTATTACATATTTGGCTTATGGAGCGGTGTCTGAGCTAATTTCAAACCCTTGTTTTATGCATCACCCCACCTCACCTTTCCGGTTAAGCAGCCATAGTGTGTCTTCTAAAGGTGTGCCTCTGTTCTGTTTTGTAATTCAGTTCAAGTGTAGCGATTTTGACATTCCCTCTATAAGCGATATCTTAGGATAAGTGCCTTTTTCTGTGTGACTTATTTCACTTAGAATCATCGTACCTAAATCCACTCATCATGCTGCTAACTAGCCTTATGACATTGATTTCATGGCTGAGTGATATTGCATTGTGCCAAGTACCACCATTTCTTTATCCATTTTTCTCTTTCCTGGGATATTGAAGGTGTACCGAAGCGGAGGTTCTTGGAAACAGAGCAGCCGTAAAGTTTGGGGTGCCTGTGTCTTGTTGATTTTTAGTTTTCCCAATTTATACGCCCATGAGTGGAAGTGCCCTATGCTCTCAACGCTGTGTTTATTACTTGTTTCAGGACACACCGTACTCATCTCCAGAGTGCCTGTTGGCAATTTACATCCCGCCCATCAGCGTAGCAAGGCTCCCATGTCTCCATGGCCTGTCCTGCTTTTCTGGTTTTTACACTTTGTTCAGCATGGCCCTTTTGACCGAGGGCAAGCGAGACTTCTTTGTAGCGCTGATTTGCCCTTCCGGCTTGCTTGGTTGGCCAAAAGGGGTGTATGCGTTTTTTCCTCAATGTATTCAGGAAAAAACGCATACGCCCCTTTTGGCCAAGGGCATCATTGTCAACGTTTTGCCGCTTTTCATGTGCTTTAATGGCGAGTCGAATCTACCTCCTGAAATCTGTTTCCTGCAAATCTGCCTTGCTTTCAAATCCTCTTCGTTGCCTTCCCTCAATATATTTGTGGACGAGAGTTCTCATTTATAACTCTGCACGTTTGTGAATTGCAGTGCCCCTGAGCTCCATTTGTCTCCTCGCTTTTTTGGGAGCTGGCCGCAAAAGCGCAGGATTGCTTCAGGCCCTATTTTGGTTCTGGGGGGCAGGCTGAGCCTGTGGTTCATTCTTCTTCCTGATGGGAAAATGGAGTGACCTATGCCTGTCCCAACAACTAGGGCTCGTCTCTCGTTGGTTCCGCGTCTTCCCGTTCATCCTCAGGACAAATTGCAACCTGTACAATCAGGAGGTTAAAGGTGCTGATTCTCCAAGTAGGCAGATGGTTAGTCAAGCAGCTGGAATGGTGAACCCGAGCACAAGGAGAGGAGAAATGAGGTGCATTTTAGAAACCTTTCCCGATCTCATGGCATACCATCTTCTGGGTTTCCCATGCATGTTTTGATGTAGGAAGCTGCCCTTGTACCTGGAGATTTGAGACCCATGGGGTGTGTTCCCCGCAGTGTTACTTTAAAGTATCTGCGTTTGCTCACCCAACCTCACCAATCCTCTCAGCCCCAAGAGTGTCCAGCCTTATGTCTCATCCAGCTGTGGGTCTAGATATGGTCAATCCAGGTTGCATCAGAGACCCTGAACGGATTTTGTAAGAATTTCTCTCTCTTTCACTGTCTTTGCTTTGTGGGTTTTTTAAAGTAATGTATGTTTAGAATGGGGTTTGGCTGCTATTCCCTGCTGTGTTTATGCCGCTTTACACCCTCTTGATTCACTTGCAGAGAGATATCAATACATAGGTTTTCAGATTCATACTAGTCAGATATATTCTTGTGTGGTGACTAGGGGGTGTTGAGTCCAGTTCACTGAGCAGGGAGTAGGCCTTGTCTATTACATATTTGGCTTATGGAGCGGTGTCTGAGCTAATTTCAAACCCTTGTTTTATGCATCACCCCACCTCACCTTTCCGGTTAAGCAGCCATAGTGTGTCTTCTAAAGGTGTGCCTCTGTTCTGTTTTGTAATTCAGTTCAAGTGTAGCGATTTTGACATTCCCTCTATAAGCGATATCTTAGGATAAGTGCCTTTTTCTGTGTGACTTATTTCACTTAGAATCATCGTACCTAAATCCACTCATCATGCTGCTAACTAGCCTTATGACATTGATTTCATGGCTGAGTGATATTGCATTGTGCCAAGTACCACCATTTCTTTATCCATTTTTCTCTTTCCTGGGATATTGAAGGTGTACCGAAGCGGAGGTTCTTGGAAACAGAGCAGCCGTAAAGTTTGGGGTGCCTGTGTCTTGTTGATTTTTAGTTTTCCCAATTTATACGCCCATGAGTGGAAGTGCCCTATGCTCTCAACGCTGTGTTTATTACTTGTTTCAGGACACACCGTACTCATCTCCAGAGTGCCTGTTGGCAATTTACATCCCGCCCATCAGCGTAGCAAGGCTCCCATGTCTCCATGGCCTGTCCTGCTTTTCTGGTTTTTACACTTTGTTCAGCATGACCCTTTTGACGGAGGGCAAGCGAGACTTCTTTGTAGCGCTGATTTGCCCTTCCGGCTTGCTTGGTTGGCCAAAAGGGGCGTATGCGTTTTTTCCTCAATGTATTCAGGAAAAAACGCATACGCCCCTTTTGGCCAAGGGCATCATTGTCAACGTTTTGCCGCTTTTCATGTGCTTTAATGGCGAGTCGAATCTACCTCCTGAAATCTGTTTCCTGCAAATCTGCCTTGCTTTCAAATCCTCTTCGTTGCCTTCCCTCAATATATTTGTGGACGAGAGTTCTCATTTATAACTCTGCACGTTTGTGAATTGCAGTGCCCCTGAGCTCCATTTGGCTCCTCGCTTTTTTGGGAGCTGGCCGCAAAAGCGCAGGATTGCTTCAGGCCCTATTTTGGTTCTGGGGGGCAGGCTGAGCCTGTGGTTCATTCTTCTTCCTGATGGGAAAATGGAGTGACCTATGCCTGTCCCAACAACTAGGGCTCGTCTCTCGTTGGTTCCGCGTCTTCCCGTTCATCCTCAGGACAAATTGCAACCTGTACAATCAGGAGGTTAAAGGTGCTGATTCTCCAAGTAGGCAGATGGTTAGTCAAGCAGCTGGAATGGTGAACCCGAGCACAAGGAGAGGAGAAATGAGGTGCATTTTAGAAACCTTTCCCGATCTCATGGCATACCATCTTCTGGGTTTCCCATGCATGTTTTGATGTAGGAAGCTGCCCTTGTACCTGGAGATTTGAGACCCATGGGGTGTGTTCCCCGCAGTGTTACTTTAAAGTATCTGCGTTTGCTCACCCAACCTCACCAATCCTCTCAGCCCCAAGAGTGTCCAGCCTTATGTCTCATCCAGCTGTGGGTCTAGATATGGTCAATCCAGGTTGCATCAGAGACCCTGAACGGATTTTGTAAGAATTTCTCTCTCTTTCACTGTCTTTGCTTTGTGGGTTTTTTAAAGTAATGTATGTTTAGAATGGGGTTTGGCTGCTATTCCCTGCTGTGTTTATGCCGCTTTACACCCTCTTGATTCACTTGCAGAGAGATATCAATACATAGGTTTTCAGATTCTTACTAGTCAGATATATTCTTGTGTGATGACTAGTGTGTGTTGAGTCCAGTTCACTGAGCAGGGAGTAGGCCTTGTCTATTAAATATTTGGCTTATGGAGCGGTCTCTGAGCTAATTTCAAACACTTGTTTTATGCATCACCCCACCTCACCTTTCCCGTTAAGCAGCCATAGTGTGTCTTCTAAAGGTGTGCCTCTGTTCTGTTTTGTAATTCAGTTCAAGTGTAGCGATTTTGACATTCCCTCTATAAGCGATATCTTAGGATAAGTGTCTTTTTCTGTGTGACTTATTTCACTTAGAATCATCGTACCTAAATCCACTCATCATGCTGCTAACTAGCCTTATGACATTGATTTCATGGCTGAGTGATATTGCATTGTGCCAAGTACCACCATTTCTTTATCCATTTTTCTCTTTCCTGGGATATTGAAGGTGTACCGAAGCGGAGGTTGTTGGAAACAGAGCAGCCGTAAAGTTTGGGGTGCCTGTGTCTTGTTGATTTTTAGTTTTCCCAATTTATACGCCCATGAGTGGAAGTGCCCTATGCTCTCAACGCTGTGTTTATTACTTGTTTCAGGACACACCGTACTCATCTCCAGAGTGCCTGTTGGCAATTTACATCCCGCCCATCAGCGTAGCAAGGCTCCCATGTCTCCATGGCCTGTCCTGCTTTTCTGGTTTTTACACTTTGTTCAGCATGGCCCTTTTGACGGAGGGCAAGCGAGACTTCTTTGTAGCGCTGATTTGCCCTTCCGGCTTGCTTGGTTGGCCAAAAAGGGCGTATGCGTTTCTTCCTGAATATATTCAGGAAAAAACGCACACGCCCTTTTTGGCCAAGGGCATCATTGTCAACCTTTTGCCGCTTTTCATGTGCGTTAAAGGCGAGTCGAATCTACCTCCTGAAATCTGTTTCCTGCAAATCTGCCTTGCTTTCAAATCCTCTTCGTTGCCTTCCTTCAATATATTTGTGGACGAGAGTTCTCATTTATAACTCTGCATGTTTGTGAATTGCAGTGCCCCTGAGCTCCATTTGTCTCCTCGCTTTTTTGGGAGCTGGCCGCAAAAGCGCAGGATTGCTTCAGGCCCTATTTTGGTTCTGGGGGGCAGGCTGAGCCTGTGGTTCATTCTTCTTCCTGATGGGAAAATGGAGTGACCTATGCCTGTCCCAACACCTAGGGCTCGTCTCTCGTTGGTTCCCCGTCTTCACGTTCATCCTCAGGACAAAGTGCAACCTGTACAATCAGGAGGTTAAAGGTGCTGATTCTCCAAGTAGGGAGATGGTTAGTCAAGCAGCTGGAATGGTGAACCCGAGCACAAGGAGAGGAGAAATGAGGTGCATTTTAGAAACCTTTCCCGATCTCATGGCATACCATCTTCTGGGTTTCCCATGCATGTTTTGATGTAGGAAGATGCCCTTGTACCTGGAGATTTGAGACCCATGGGGTGTGTTCCCCGCAGTGTTACTTTAAAGTATCTGCGTTTTCTCACCCAACCTCACCAATCCTCTCAGCCCCAAGAGTGTCCAGCCTTATGTCTCATCCAGCTGTGGGTCTAGATATGGTCAATCCAGGTTGCATCATAGATCCTGAACGGATTTTGTAAGAATTTCTCTCTCTTTCACTGTCTTTGTTTTGTGGGTTTTTTAAAGTAATTTATGTTTAGAATCGGGCTTGGCTGCTTTTCCCTGCTGTGTTGATGCCGCTTTACACCCTCTTGATTCACTTGCAGAGAGATATCGATACATAGGTTTTCAGATTCTTACTAGTCAGATATATTCTTGTGTGGTGACTAGGGTGTGTTGAGTCCAGTTCACTGAGCAGGGAGTAGGCCTTGTCTATTAAATAATTGGCTTATGGAGCGGTCTCTGAGCTAATTTGAAACCCTTGTTTTATGCATCACCCCACCTCACCTTTCCCGTTAAGCAGCCATAGTGTGTCTTCTAAAGGTGTGCCTCTTTTCTGTTTTGTAATTCAGTTCAAGTTTAGCGATTTTGACATTCCCTCTATAAGCGATATCTTAGGATAAGTTTCTTTTTCTGTGTGACTTATTTCACTTAGAATCATCGTACCTAAATCCACTCATCATGCTGCTAACTAGCCTTATGACATTGATTTCATGGCTGAGTGATATTGCATTGTGCCAAGTACCACCATTTCTTTATCCATTTTTCTCTTTCCTGGGATATTGAAGGTGTACCGAAGCGGAGGTTCTTGGAAACAGAGCAGCCGTAAAGTTTGGGGTGCCTGTGTCTTGTTGATTTTTAGTTTTCCCAATTTATACGCCCATGAGTGGAAGTGCCCTATGCTCTCAACGCTGTGTTTATTACTTGTTTCAGGACACACCGTACTCTTCTCCAGAGTGCCTGTTGGCAATTTATATCCCGCCCATCAGCATAGCAAGGCTCCCATGTCTCCATGGCCTGTCCTGCTTTTCTGGTTTTTACACTTTGTTCAGCATGGCCCTTTTGACCGAGGGCAAGCGAGACTTCTTTGTAGCGCTGATTTGCCCTTCCGGCTTGCTTGGTTGGCCAAAAGGGGCGTATGCGTTTTTTCCTGAATGTATTCAGGAAAAAACGCATACGCCCCTTTTGGCCAAGGGCATCATTGTCAACGTTTTGCCGCTTTTCATGTGCTTTAAAGGCGAGTCGAATCTACCTCCTGAAATCTGTTTCCTGCAAATCTGCCTTGCTTTCAAATCCTCTTCGTTGCCTTCCCTCAATATATTTGTGGACGAGAGTTCTCATTTATAACTCTGCACGTTTGTGAATTGCAGTGCCCCTGAGCTCCATTTGTCTCCTCGCTTTTTTGGGAGCTGGCCGCAAAAGCGCAGGATTGCTTCAGGCCCTATTTTGGTTCTGGGGGCAGGCTGAGCCTGTGGTTCATTCTTCTTCCTGATGGGAAAATGGAGTGACCTATGCCTGTCCCAACACCTAGGGCTCGTCTCTCGTTGGTTCCCCGTCTTCACGTTCATCCTCAGGACAAATTGCAACCTGTACAATCAGGAGGTTAAAGGTGCTGATTCTCCAAGTAGGGAGATGGTTAGTCAAGCAGCTGGAATGGTGAACCCGAGCACAAGGAGAGGAGAAATGAGGTGCATTTTAGAAACCTTTCCCGATCTCATGGCATACCATCTTCTGGGTTTCCCATGCATGTTTTGATGTAGGAAGATGCCCTTGTACCTGGAGATTTGAGACCCATGGGGTGTGTTCCCCGCAGTGTTACCTTAAAGTATCTGCGTTTGCTCACCCAACCTCACCAATCCTCTCAGCCCCAAGAGTGTCCCGCCTTATGTCTCATTCAGCTGTGGGTGTAGACATGGTCAATCCAGGTTGCATCATAGACCCTGAACGGATTTTGTAAGAATTTCTCTCTCTTTCACTGTCTTTGTTTTGTGGGTTTTTTAAAGTAATGTATGTTTAGAATCGGGCTTGGCTGCTTTTCCCTGCTGTGTTGATGCCGCTTTACAACCTCTTGATTCACTTGCAGAGAGATATCGATACATAGGTTTTCAGATTCTTACTAGTCAGATATATTCTTGTGTGGTGACTAGGGTGTGTTGAGTCCAGTTCACTGAGCAGGGAGTAGGCCTTGTCTATTACATATTTGGCTTATGGAGCGGTCTCTGAGCTAATTTGAAACCCTTGTTTTATGCATCACCCCACCTCACCTTTCCCGTTAAGCAGCCATAGTGTGTCTTCTAAAGGTGTGCCTCTGTTCTGTTTTGTAATTCAGTTCAAGTGTAGCGATTTTGACATTCCCTCTATAAGCGATATCTTAGGATAAGTGTCTTTTTCTGTGTGACTTATTTCACTTAGAATCATCGTACCTAAATCCACTCATCATGCTGCTAACTAGCCTTATGACATTGATTTCATGGCTGAGTGATATTCCATTGTGCCAAGTACCACCATTTCTTTATCCATTTTTCTCTTTCCTGGGATATTGAAGGTGTACCGAAGCGGAGGTTCTTGGAAACAGAGCAGCCGTAAACTTTAGGGTGCCTGTGTCTTGTTGATTTTTAGTTTTCCCAATTTATACGCCCATGAGTGGAAGTGCCCTATGCTCTCTACGCTGTGTTTATTACTTGTTTCAGGACACACCGTACTCTTCTCCAGAGTGCCTGTTGGCAATTTACATCCCGCCCATCAGCGTAGTAAGGCTCCCATGTCTCCATGGCCTGTCCTGCTTTTCTGGTTTTTACACTTTGTTCAGCATGGCCCTTTTGACCGAGGGCAAGCGAGACTTCTTTGTAGCTTTGATTTGCCCTTCCGGCTTGCTTGGTTGGCCAAAAAGGGCGTATGCGTTTTTTCCTGAATATATTCAGGAAAAAACGCATACGCCCTTTTTGGCCAAGGGCATCATTGTCAACCTTTTGCCGCTTTTCATGTGCTTTAAAGGCGAGTCGAATCTACCTCCTGAAATCTGTTTCCTGCAAATCTGCCTTGCTTTCAAATCCTCTTCGTTGCCTTCCCTCAATATATTTGTGGACGAGAGTTCTCATTTATAACTCTGCACGTTTGTGAATTGCAGTGCCCCTGAGCTCCATTTGTCTCCTCGCTTTTTTGGGAGCTGGCCGCAAAAGCGCAGGATTGCTTCAGGCCCTATTTTGGTTCTGGGGGGCAGGCTGAGCCTGTGGTTCATTCTTCTTCCTGATGGGAAAATGGAGTGACCTGTGCCTGTCCCAACACCTAGGGCTAGTCTTTCGTTGGTTCCCCGTCTTCCCGTTCATCCTCAGGACAAATTGCAACCTGGACGAAACAGGAGGTTAAAGGTGCTGATTCTCCAAGTAGGGAGATGGTTAGTCAAGCAGCTGGAATGGCGAACCCGAGCACAAGGAGAGGAGAAATGAGGTGCGTTTTAGAAACCTTTCCCGATCTCATGGCATACCATCTTCTGGGTTTCCCATGCATGTTTTGATGTAGGAAGATTCCCTTGTACCTGGAGATTTGAGACCCATGGGGTGGGTACCCCGCGGTATTACTTTAAAGTATCTGCGTTTGCTCACCCAACCTCACCAATCCTCTCAGCCCCAAGAGTGTCCAGCCTTATGTCTCATCCAGCTGTGGGTCTAGATATGGTCAATCCAGGTTGCATCAGAGACCCTGAACGGATTTTGTAAGAATTTCTCTCTCTTTCACTGTCTTTGCTTTGTGGGTTTTTTAAAGTAATGTATGTTTAGAATGGGGTTTGGCTGCTATTCCCTGCTGTGTTTATGCCGCTTTACACCCTCTTGATTCACTTGCAGAGAGATATCAATACATAGGTTTTCAGATTCATACTAGTCAGATATATTCTTGTGCGGTGACTAGGGGGTGTTGAGTCCAGTTCACTGAGCAGGGAGTAGGCCTTGTCTATTACATATTTGGCTTATGGAGTGGTGTCTGAGCTAATTTCAAACCCTTGTTTTATGCATCACCCCACCTCACCTTTCCGGTTAAGCAGCCATAGTGTGTCTTCTAAAGGTGTGCCTCTGTTCTGTTTTGTAATTCAGTTCAAGTGTAGCGATTTTGACATTCCCTCTATAAGCGATATCTTAGGATAAGTGCCTTTTTCTGTGTGACTTATTTCACTTAGAATCATCGTACCTAAATCCACTCATCATGCTGCTAACTAGCCTTATGACATTGATTTCATGGCTGAGTGATATTGCATTGTGCCAAGTACCACCATTTCTTTATCCATTTTTCTCTTTCCTGGGATATTGAAGGTGTACCGAAGCGGAGGTTCTTGGAAACAGAGCAGCCGTAAAGTTTGGGATGCCTGTGTCTTGTTGATTTTTAGTTTTCCCAATTTATACGCCCATGAGTGGAAGTGCCCTATGCTCTCAACGCTGTGTTTATTACTTGTTTCAGGACACACCGTACTCTTCTCCAGAGTGCCTGTTGGCAATTTATATCCCGCCCATCAGCGTAGCAAGGCTCCCATGTCTCCATGGCCTGTCCTGCTTTTCTGGTTTTTACACTTTGTTCAGCATGGCCCTTTTGACCGAGGGCAAGCGAGACTTCTTTGTAGCGCTGATTTGCCCTTCCGGCTTGCTTGGTTGGCCAAAAAGGGCGTATGCGTTTTTTCCTGAATATATTCAGGAAAAAACGCATACGCCCTTTTTGGCCAAGGGCATCATTGTCAACCTTTTGCCGCTTTTCATGTGCGTTAAAGGCGAGTCGAATCTACCTCCTGAAATCTGTTTCCTGCAAATCTGCCTTGCTTTCAAATCCTCTTCGTTGCCTTCCTTCAATATATTTGTGGACGAGAGTTCTCATTTATAACTCTGCATGTTTGTGAATTGCAGTGCCCCTGAGCTCCATTTGTCTCCTCGCTTTTTTGGGAGCTGGCCGCAAAAGCGCAGGATTGCTTCAGGCCCTATTTTGGTTCTGGGGGGCAGGCTGAGCCTGTGGTTCATTCTTCTTCCTGATGGGAAAATGGAGTGACCTATGCCTGTCCCAACACCTAGGGCTCGTCTCTCGTTGGTTCCCCGTCTTCACGTTCATCCTCAGGACAAAGTGCAACCTGTACAATCAGGAGGTTAAAGGTGCTGATTCTCCAAGTAGGGAGATGGTTAGTCAAGCAGCTGGAATGGTGAACCCGAGCACAAGGAGAGGAGAAATGAGGTGCATTTTAGAAACCTTTCCCGATCTCATGGCATACCATCTTCTGGGTTTCCCATGCATGTTTTGATGTAGGAAGATGCCCTTGTACCTGGAGATTTGAGACCCATGGGGTGTGTTCCCCGCAGTGTTACTTTAAAGTATCTGCGTTTTCTCACCCAACCTCACCAATCCTCTCAGCCCCAAGAGTGTCCAGCCTTATGTCTCATCCAGCTGTGGGTCTAGATATGGTCAATCCAGGTTGCATCAGAGACCCTGAACGGATTTTGTAAGAATTTCTCTCTCTTTCACTGTCTTTGCTTTGTGGGTTTTTTAAAGTAATTTATGTTTAGAATCGGGCTTGGCTGCTTTTCCCTGCTGTGTTGATGCCGCTTTACACCCTCTTGATTCACTTGCAGAGAGATATCGATACATAGGTTTTCAGATTCTTACTAGTCAGATATATTCTTGTGTGGTGACTAGGGTGTGTTGAGTCCAGTTCACTGAGCAGGGAGTAGGCCTTGTCTATTAAATAATTGGCTTATGGAGTGGTCTCTGAGCTAATTTGAAACCCTTGTTTTATGCATCACCCCACATCACCTTTCCCGTTAAGCAGCCATAGTGTGTCTTCTAAAGGTGTGCCTCTTTTCT
The DNA here is from genome assembly GCF_028564815.1 of Eubalaena glacialis. Lineage (NCBI taxonomy): Eukaryota > Metazoa > Chordata > Mammalia > Artiodactyla > Balaenidae > Eubalaena > Eubalaena glacialis. Next base: position 16,860 of record NW_026871427.1, read on the forward strand.
GTTTTGTAATTCAGTTCAAGTTTAGCGATTTTGACATTCCCTCTATAAGCGATATCTTAGGATAAGTTTCTTTTTCTGTGTGACTTATTTCACTTAGAATCATCGTACCTAAATCCACTCATCATGCTGCTAACTAGCCTTATGACATTGATTTCATGGCTGAGTGATATTGCATTGTGCCAAGTACCACCATTTCTTTATCCATTTTTCTCTTTCCTGGGATATTGAAGGTGTACCGAAGCGGAGGTTCTTGGAAACAGAGCAGCCGTAAAGTTTGGGGTGCCTGTGTCTTGTTGATTTTTAGTTTTCCCAATTTATACGCCCATGAGTGGAAGTGCCCTATGCTCTCAACGCTGTGTTTATTACTTGTTTCAGGACACACCGTACTCATCTCCAGAGTGCCTGTTGGCAATTTACATCCCGCCCATCAGCGTAGCAAGGCTCCCATGTCTCCATGGCCTGTCCTGCTTTTCTGGTTTTTACACTTTGTTCAGCATGGCCCTTTTGACCGAGGGCAAGCGAGACTTCTTTGTAGCGCTGATTTGCCCTTCCGTCTTGCTTGGTTGGCCAAAAAGGGCGTATGCGTTTTTTCCTGAATATATTCAGGAAAAAACGCATACGCCCTTTTTGGCCAAGGGCATCATTGTCAACGTTTTGCCGCTTTTCATGTGCTTTAAAGGCGAGTCGAATCTACCTCCTGAAATCTGTTTCCTGCAAATCTGCCTTGCTTTCAAATCCTCTTCGTTGCCTTCCCTCAATATATTTGTGGACGAGAGTTCTCATTTATAACTCTGCACGTTTGTGAATTGCAGTGCCCCTGAGCTCCATTTGTCTCCTCGCTTTTTTGGGAGCTGGCCGCAAAAGCGCAAGATTGCTTCAGGCCCTATTTTGGTTCTGGGGGCAGGCTGAGCCTGTGGTTCATTCTTCTTCCTGATGGGAAAATGGAGTGACCTATGCCTGTCCCAACACCTAGGGCTCGTCTCTCGTTGGTTCCCCGTCTTCACGTTCATCCTCAGGACAAATTGCAACCTGTACAATCAGGAGGTTAAAGGTGCTGATTCTCCAAGTAGGGAGATGGTTAGTCAAGCAGCTGGAATGGTGAACCCGAGCACAAGGAGAGGAGAAATGAGGTGCATTTTAGAAACCTTTCCCGATCTCATGGCATACCATCTTCTGGGTTTCCCATGCATGTTTTGATGTAGGAAGATGCCCTTGTACCTGGAGATTTGAGACCCATGGGGTGTGTTCCCCGCAGTGTTACCTTAAACTATCTGCGTTTGCTCACCCAACCTCACCAATCCTCTCAGCCCCAAGAGTGTCCCGCCTTATGTCTCATTCAGCTGTGGGTGTAGACATGGTCAATCCAGGTTGCATCATAGACCCTGAACGGATTTTGTAAGAATTTCTCTCTCTTTCACTGTCTTTGTTTTGTGGGTTTTTTAAAGTAATGTATGTTTAGAATCAGGCTTGGCTGCTTTTCCCTGCTGTGTTGATGCCGCTTTACAACCTCTTGATTCACTTGCAGAGAGATATCGATACATAGGTTTTCAGATTCTTACTAGTCAGATATATTCTTGTGTGGTGACTAGGGTGTGTTGAGTCCAGTTCACTGAGCAGGGAGTAGGCCTTGTCTATTACATATTTGGCTTATGGAGCGGTCTCTGAGCTAATTTGAAACCCTTGTTTTATGCATCACCCCACCTCACCTTTCCCGTTAAGCAGCCATAGTGTGTCTTCTAAAGGTGTGCCTCTGTTCTGTTTTGTAATTCAGTTCAAGTGTAGCGATTTTGACATTCCCTCTATAAGCGATATCTTAGGATAAGTGTCTTTTTCTGTGTGACTTATTTCACTTAGAATCATCGTACCTAAATCCACTCATCATGCTGCTAACTAGCCTTATGACATTGATTTCATGGCTGAGTGATATTCCATTGTGCCAAGTACCACCATTTCTTTATCCATTTTTCTCTTTCCTGGGATATTGAAGGTGTACCGAAGCGGAGGTTCTTGGAAACAGAGCAGCCGTAAACTTTAGGGTGCCTGTGTCTTGTTGATTTTTAGTTTTCCCAATTTATACGCCCATGAGTGGAAGTGCCCTATGCTCTCTACGCTGTGTTTATTACTTGTTTCAGGACACACCGTACTCTTCTCCAGAGTGCCTGTTGGCAATTTACATCCCGCCCATCAGCGTAGTAAGGCTCCCATGTCTCCATGGCCTGTCCTGCTTTTCTGGTTTTTACACTTTGTTCAGCATGGCCCTTTTGACCGAGGGCAAGCGAGACTTCTTTGTAGCTTTGATTTGCCCTTCCGGCTTGCTTGGTTGGCCAAAAAGGGCGTATGCGTTTTTTCCTGAATATATTCAGGAAAAAACGCATACGCCCTTTTTGGCCAAGGGCATCATTGTCAACCTTTTGCCGCTTTTCATGTGCTTTAAAGGCGAGTCGAATCTACCTCCTGAAATCTGTTTCCTGCAAATCTGCCTTGCTTTCAAATCCTCTTCGTTGCCTTCCCTCAATATATTTGTGGACGAGAGTTCTCATTTATAACTCTGCACGTTTGTGAATTGCAGTGCCCCTGAGCTCCATTTGTCTCCTCGCTTTTTTGGGAGCTGGCCGCAAAAGCGCAGGATTGCTTCAGGCCCTATTTTGGTTCTGGGGGGCAGGCTGAGCCTGTGGTTCATTCTTCTTCCTGATGGGAAAATGGAGTGACCTGTGCCTGTCCCAACACCTAGGGCTAGTCTTTCGTTGGTTCCCCGTCTTCCCGTTCATCCTCAGGACAAATTGCAACCTGGACGAAACAGGAGGTTAAAGGTGCTGATTCTCCAAGTAGGGAGATGGTTAGTCAAGCAGCTGGAATGGCGAACCCGAGCACAAGGAGAGGAGAAATGAGGTGCGTTTTAGAAACCTTTCCCGATCTCATGGCATACCATCTTCTGGGTTTCCCATGCATGTTTTGATGTAGGAAGATTCCCTTGTACCTGGAGATTTGAGACCCATGGGGTGGGTACCCCGCGGTATTACTTTAAAGTATCTGCGTTTGCTCACCCAACCTCACCAATCCTCTCAGCCCCAAGAGTGTCCAGCCTTATGTCTCATCCAGCTGTGGGTCTAGATATGGTCAATCCAGGTTGCATCAGAGACCCTGAACGGATTTTGTAAGAATTTCTCTCTCTTTCACTGTCTTTGCTTTGTGGGTTTTTTAAAGTAATGTATGTTTAGAATGGGGTTTGGCTGCTATTCCCTGCTGTGTTTATGCCGCTTTACACCCTCTTGATTCACTTGCAGAGAGATATCAATACATAGGTTTTCAGATTCATACTAGTCAGATATATTCTTGTGCGGTGACTAGGGGGTGTTGAGTCCAGTTCACTGAGCAGGGAGTAGGCCTTGTCTATTACATATTTGGCTTATGGAGTGGTGTCTGAGCTAATTTCAAACCCTTGTTTTATGCATCACCCCACCTCACCTTTCCGGTTAAGCAGCCATAGTGTGTCTTCTAAAGGTGTGCCTCTGTTCTGTTTTGTAATTCAGTTCAAGTGTAGCGATTTTGACATTCCCTCTATAAGCGATATCTTAGGATAAGTGCCTTTTTCTGTGTGACTTATTTCACTTAGAATCATCGTACCTAAATCCACTCATCATGCTGCTAACTAGCCTTATGACATTGATTTCATGGCTGAGTGATATTGCATTGTGCCAAGTACCACCATTTCTTTATCCATTTTTCTCTTTCCTGGGATATTGAAGGTGTACCGAAGCGGAGGTTCTTGGAAACAGAGCAGCCGTAAAGTTTGGGATGCCTGTGTCTTGTTGATTTTTAGTTTTCCCAATTTATACGCCCATGAGTGGAAGTGCCCTATGCTCTCAACGCTGTGTTTATTACTTGTTTCAGGACACACCGTACTCTTCTCCAGAGTGCCTGTTGGCAATTTATATCCCGCCCATCAGCGTAGCAAGGCTCCCATGTCTCCATGGCCTGTCCTGCTTTTCTGGTTTTTACACTTTGTTCAGCATGGCCCTTTTGACCGAGGGCAAGCGAGACTTCTTTGTAGCGCTGATTTGCCCTTCCGGCTTGCTTGGTTGGCCAAAAAGGGCGTATGCGTTTTTTCCTGAATATATTCAGGAAAAAACGCATACGCCCTTTTTGGCCAAGGGCATCATTGTCAACCTTTTGCCGCTTTTCATGTGCGTTAAAGGCGAGTCGAATCTACCTCCTGAAATCTGTTTCCTGCAAATCTGCCTTGCTTTCAAATCCTCTTCGTTGCCTTCCTTCAATATATTTGTGGACGAGAGTTCTCATTTATAACTCTGCATGTTTGTGAATTGCAGTGCCCCTGAGCTCCATTTGTCTCCTCGCTTTTTTGGGAGCTGGCCGCAAAAGCGCAGGATTGCTTCAGGCCCTATTTTGGTTCTGGGGGGCAGGCTGAGCCTGTGGTTCATTCTTCTTCCTGATGGGAAAATGGAGTGACCTATGCCTGTCCCAACACCTAGGGCTCGTCTCTCGTTGGTTCCCCGTCTTCACGTTCATCCTCAGGACAAAGTGCAACCTGTACAATCAGGAGGTTAAAGGTGCTGATTCTCCAAGTAGGGAGATGGTTAGTCAAGCAGCTGGAATGGTGAACCCGAGCACAAGGAGAGGAGAAATGAGGTGCATTTTAGAAACCTTTCCCGATCTCATGGCATACCATCTTCTGGGTTTCCCATGCATGTTTTGATGTAGGAAGATGCCCTTGTACCTGGAGATTTGAGACCCATGGGGTGTGTTCCCCGCAGTGTTACTTTAAAGTATCTGCGTTTTCTCACCCAACCTCACCAATCCTCTCAGCCCCAAGAGTGTCCAGCCTTATGTCTCATCCAGCTGTGGGTCTAGATATGGTCAATCCAGGTTGCATCAGAGACCCTGAACGGATTTTGTAAGAATTTCTCTCTCTTTCACTGTCTTTGCTTTGTGGGTTTTTTAAAGTAATTTATGTTTAGAATCGGGCTTGGCTGCTTTTCCCTGCTGTGTTGATGCCGCTTTACACCCTCTTGATTCACTTGCAGAGAGATATCGATACATAGGTTTTCAGATTCTTACTAGTCAGATATATTCTTGTGTGGTGACTAGGGTGTGTTGAGTCCAGTTCACTGAGCAGGGAGTAGGCCTTGTCTATTAAATAATTGGCTTATGGAGTGGTCTCTGAGCTAATTTGAAACCCTTGTTTTATGCATCACCCCACATCACCTTTCCCGTTAAGCAGCCATAGTGTGTCTTCTAAAGGTGTGCCTCTTTTCTGTTTTGTAATTCAGTTCAAGTTTAGCGATTTTGACATTCCCTCTATAAGCGATATCTTAGGATAAGTTTCTTTTTCTGTGTGACTTATTTCACTTAGAATCATCGTACCTAAATCCACTCATCATGCTGCTAACTAGCCTTATGACATTGATTTCATGGCTGAGTGATATTGCATTGTGCCAAGTACCACCATTTCTTTATCCATTTTTCTCTTTCCTGGGATATTGAAGGTGTACCGAAGCGGAGGTTCTTGGAAACAGAGCAGCCGTAAAGTTTGGGGTGCCTGTGTCTTGTTGATTTTTAGTTTTCCCAATTTATACGCCCATGAGTGGAAGTGCCCTATGCTCTCAACGCTGTGTTTATTACTTGTTTCAGGACACACCGTACTCATCTCCAGAGTGCCTGTTGGCAATTTACATCCCGCCCATCAGCGTAGCAAGGCTCCCATGTCTCCATGGCCTGTCCTGCTTTTCTGGTTTTTACACTTTGTTCAGCATGGCCCTTTTGACCGAGGGCAAGCGAGACTTCTTTGTAGCGCTGATTTGCCCTTCCGTCTTGCTTGGTTGGCCAAAAAGGGCGTATGCGTTTTTTCCTGAATATATTCAGGAAAAAACGCATACGCCCTTTTTGGCCAAGGGCATCATTGTCAACGTTTTGCCGCTTTTCATGTGCTTTAAAGGCGAGTCGAATCTACCTCCTGAAATCTGTTTCCTGCAAATCTGCCTTGCTTTCAAATCCTCTTCGTTGCCTTCCCTCAATATATTTGTGGACGAGAGTTCTCATTTATAACTCTGCACGTTTGTGAATTGCAGTGCCCCTGAGCTCCATTTGTCTCCTCGCTTTTTTGGGAGCTGGCCGCAAAAGCGCAAGATTGCTTCAGGCCCTATTTTGGTTCTGGGGGCAGGCTGAGCCTGTGGTTCATTCTTCTTCCTGATGGGAAAATGGAGTGACCTATGCCTGTCCCAACACCTAGGGCTCGTCTCTCGTTGGTTCCCCGTCTTCACGTTCATCCTCAGGACAAATTGCAACCTGTACAATCAGGAGGTTAAAGGTGCTGATTCTCCAAGTAGGGAGATGGTTAGTCAAGCAGCTGGAATGGTGAACCCGAGCACAAGGAGAGGAGAAATGAGGTGCATTTTAGAAACCTTTCCCGATCTCATGGCATACCATCTTCTGGGTTTCCCATGCATGTTTTGATGTAGGAAGATGCCCTTGTACCTGGAGATTTGAGACCCATGGGGTGTGTTCCCCGCAGTGTTACCTTAAACTATCTGCGTTTGCTCACCCAACCTCACCAATCCTCTCAGCCCCAAGAGTGTCCCGCCTTATGTCTCATTCAGCTGTGGGTGTAGACATGGTCAATCCAGGTTGCATCATAGACCCTGAACGGATTTTGTAAGAATTTCTCTCTCTTTCACTGTCTTTGTTTTGTGGGTTTTTTAAAGTAATGTATGTTTAGAATCAGGCTTGGCTGCTTTTCCCTGCTGTGTTGATGCCGCTTTACAACCTCTTGATTCACTTGCAGAGAGATATCGATACATAGGTTTTCAGATTCTTACTAGTCAGATATATTCTTGTGTGGTGACTAGGGTGTGTTGAGTCCAGTTCACTGAGCAGGGAGTAGGCCTTGTCTATTACATATTTGGCTTATGGAGCGGTCTCTGAGCTAATTTGAAACCCTTGTTTTATGCATCACCCCACCTCACCTTTCCCGTTAAGCAGCCATAGTGTGTCTTCTAAAGGTGTGCCTCTGTTCTGTTTTGTAATTCAGTTCAAGTGTAGCGATTTTGACATTCCCTCTATAAGCGATATCTTAGGATAAGTGTCTTTTTCTGTGTGACTTATTTCACTTAGAATCATCGTACCTAAATCCACTCATCATGCTGCTAACTAGCCTTATGACATTGATTTCATGGCTGAGTGATATTCCATTGTGCCAAGTACCACCATTTCTTTATCCATTTTTCTCTTTCCTGGGATATTGAAGGTATACCGAAGCGGAGGTTCTTGGAAACAGAGTAGCCGTAAACTTTAGGGTGCCTGTGTCTTGTTGATTTTTAGTTTTCCCAATTTATACGCCCATGAGTGGAAGTGCCCTATGCTCTCTACGCTGTGTTTATTACTTGTTTCAGGACACACCGTACTCTTCTCCAGAGTGCCTGTTGGCAATTTACATCCCGCCCATCAGCGTAGTAAGGCTCCCATGTCTCCATGGCCTGTCCTGCTTTTCTGGTTTTTACACTTTGTTCAGCATGGCCCTTTTGACCGAGGGCAAGCGAGACTTCTTTGTAGCGTTGATTTGCACTTCCGGCTTGCTTGGTTGTCCAAAAAGGGCGTATGCGTTTTTTTCTGAATATATTCAGGAAAAAACGCATACGCCCTTTTTGGCCAAGGGCATCATTGTCAACCTTTTGCCGCTTTTCATGTGCTTTAAAGGCGAGTCGAATCTACCTCCTGAAATCTGTTTCCTGCAAATCTGCCTTGCTTTCAAATCCTCTTCGTTGCCTTCCCTCAATATATTTGTGGACGAGAGTTCTCATTTATAACTCTGCACGTTTGTGAATTGCAGTGCCCCTGAGCTCCATTTGTCTCCTCGCTTTTTTGGGAGCTGGCCGCAAAAGCGCAGGATTGCTTCAGGCCCTATTTTGGTTCTGGGGTGCAGGCTGAGCCTGTGGTTCATTCTTCTTCCTGATGGGAAAATGGAGTGACCTGTGCCTGTCCCAACACCTAGAGCTAGTCTTTCGTTGGTTCCCCGTCTTCCCGTTCATCCTCAGGACAAATTGCAACCTGGACGAAACAGGAGGTTAAAGGTGCTGATTCTCCAAGTAGGGAGATGGTTAGTCAAGCAGCTGGAATGGCGAACCCGAGCACAAGGAGAGGAGAAATGAGGTGCGTTTTAGAAACCTTTCCCGATCTCATGGCATACCATCTTCTGGGTTTCCCATGCATGTTTTGATGTAGGAAGATTCCCTTGTACCTGGAGATTTGAGACCCATGGGGTGGGTACCCCACGGTATTACTTTAAAGTATCTGCATTGCTCACCCAACCTCACCAATCCTCTCAGCCCCAAGAGTGTCCAGCCTTATGTCTCATCCAGCTGTGGGTCTAGATATGGTCAATCCAGGTTGCATCAGAGACCCTGAACGGATTTTGTAAGAATTTCTCTCTCTTTCACTGTCTTTGCTTTGTGGGTTTTTTAAAGTAATGTATGTTTAGAATGCGGTTTGGCTGCTATTCCCTGCTGTGTTTATGCCGGTTTACACCCTCTTGATTCACTTGCAGAGAGATATCAATACATAGGTTTTCAGATTCATACTAGTCAGATATATTCTTGTGCGGTGACTAGGGGGTGTTGAGTCCAGTTCACTGAGCAGGGAGTAGGCCTTGTCTATTACATATTTGGCTTATGGAGCGGTGTCTGAGCTAATTTCAAACCCTTGTTTTATGCATCACCCCACCTCACCTTTCCGGTTAAGCAGCCATAGTGTGTCTTCTAAAGGTGTGCCTCTGTTCTGTTTTGTAATTTAGTTCAAGTGTAGCGATTTTGACATTCCCTCTATAAGCGATATCTTAGGATAAGTGCCTTTTTCTGTGTGACTTATTTCACTTAGAATCATCGTACCTAAATCCACTCATCATGCTGCTAACTAGCCTTATGACATTGATTTCATGGCTGAGTGATATTGCATTGTGCCAAGTACCACCATTTCTTTATCCATTTTTCTCTTTCCTGGGATATTGAAGGTGTACCGAAGCGGAGGTTCTTGGAAACAGAGCAGCCGTAAAGTTTGGCGTGCCTGTGTCTTGTTGATTTTTAGTTTTCCCAATTTATACGCCCATGAGTGGAAGTGCCCTATGCTCTCAACGCTGTGTTTATTACTTGTGTCAGGACACACCGTACTCTTCTCCAGAGTGCCTGTTGGCAATTTACATCCCGCCCATCAGCGTAGTAAGGCTCCCATGTCTCCATGGCCTGTCCTGCTTTTCTGGTTTTTACACTTTGTTCAGCATGGCCCTTTTGACCGAGGGCAAGCGAGACTTCTTTGTAGCGTTGATTTGCACTTCCGGCTTGCTTGGTTGGCCAAAAAGGGCGTATGCGTTTTTTCCTGAATATATTCAGGAAAAAACGCATACGCCCTTTTTGGCCAAGGGCATCATTGTCAACGTTTTGCCGCTTTTCATGTGCTTTCAAGGCGAGTCGAATCTACCTCCTGAAATCTGTTTCCTGCAAATCTGCCTTGCTTTCAAATCCTCTTCATTGCCTTCCCTCAATATATTTGTGTACGAGAGTTCTCATTTATAACTCTGCACGTTTGTGAATTGCAGTGCCCCTGAGCTCCATTTGTCTCCTCGCTTTTTTGGGAGATGGCCGCAAAAGCGCAGGATTGCTTCAGGCCCTATTTTGGTTCTGGGGTGCAGGCTGAGCCTGTGGTTCATTCTTCTTCCTGATGGGAAAATGGAGTGACCTGTGCCTGTCCCAAAACCTAGGGCTAGTCTTTGGTTGGTTCCCCGTCTTCCCGTTCATCCTCTGGACAAATTGCAACCTGGACGAAACAGGAGGTTAAAGGAGCTGATTCTCCAAGTAGGGAGATGGTTAGTCAATCAGCTGGAATGGCGAACCCGAGCACAAGGAGAGGAGAAATGAGTTGCGTTTTAGAAACCTTTCCCGATCTCATGGCATACCATCTTCTGGGTTTCCCATGCATGTTTTGATGTAGGAAGATTCCCTTGTACCTGGAGATTTGAGACCCATGGGGTGGGTACACCGCGGTATTACTTTAAAGTATCTGCATTTGCTCACCCAACCTCACCAATCCTCTCAGCCCCAAGAGTGTCCAGCCTTATGTCTCATCCAGCTGTGGGTCTAGATATGGTCAATCCAGGTTGCATCAGAGACCCTGAACGGATTTTGTAAGAATTTCTCTCTCTTTCACTGTCTTTGCTTTGTGGGTTTTTTAACGTAATTTATGTTTAGAATCGGGCTTGGCTGCTTTTCCCTGCTGTGTTGATGCCGCTTTACACCCTCTTGATTCACTTGCAGAGAGATATCGATACATAGGTTTTCAGATTCTTACTAGTCAGATATATTCTTGTGTGGTGACTAGGGTGTGTTGAGTCCAGTTCACTGAGCAGGGAGTAGGCCTTGTCTATTACATATTTGGCTTATGGAGCGGTCTCTGAGCTAATTTCAAACCCTTGTTTTATGCATCACCCCACCTCACCTTTCCCGTTAAGCAGCCATAGTGTGTCTTCTAAAGGTGTGCCTCTGTTCTGTTTTGTAATTCAGTTCAAGTGTAGCGATTTTGACATTCCCTCTATAAGCGATATCTTAGGATAAGTGTCTTTTTCTGTGTGACTTATTTCACTTAGAATCATCGTACCTAAATCCACTCATCATGCTGCTAACTAGCCTTATGACATTGATTTCATGGCTGAGTGATATTGCATTGTGCCAAGTACCACCATTCCTTTATCCATTTTTCTCTTTCCTGGGATATTGAAGGTGTACCGAAGCGGAGGTTCTTGGAAACAGAGCAGCCGTAAAGTTTGGGGTGCCTGTGTCTTGTTGATTTTTAGTTTTCCCAATTTATACGCCCATGAGTGGAAGTGCCCTATGCTCTCAACGCTGTGTTTATTACTTGTTTCAGGACACACCGTACTCATCTCCAGAGTGCCTGTTGGCAATTTACATCCCGCCCATCAGCGTAGCAAGGCTCCCATGTCTCCATGGCCTGTCCTGCTTTTCTGGTTTTTACACTTTGTTCCGCATGGCCCTTTTGACCGAGGGCAAGCGAGACTTCTTTGTAGCGCTGATTTGCCCTTCCGGCTTGCTTGGTTGGCCAAAAAGGGCGTATGCGTTTTTTCCTGAATATATTCAGGAAAAAACGCATACGCCCTTTTTGGCCAAGGGCATCATTGTCAACGTTTTGCCGCTTTTCATGTGCTTTAAAGGCGAGTCGAATCTACCTCCTGAAATCTGTTTCCTGCAAATCTGCCTTGCTTTCAAATCCTCTTCGTTGCCTTCCTTCAATATATTTGTGGACGTGAGTTCTCATTTATAACTCTGCATGTTTGTGAATTGCAGTGCCCCTGAGCTCCATTTGTCTCCTCACTTTTTTGGGAGCTGGCCGCAAAAGCGCAGGATTGCTTCAGGCCCTATTTTGTTTCTGGGGGGCAGGCTGAGCCTGTGGTTCATTCTTCTTCCTGATGGGAAAATGGAGTGACCTATGCCTGTCCCAACACCTAGGGCTCGTCTCTCGTTGGTTCCCCGTCTTCACGTTCATCCTCAGGACAAATTGCAACCTGTACAATCAGGAGGTTAAAGGTGCTGATTCTCCAAGTAGGCAGATGGTTAGTCAAGCAGCTGGAATGGTGAACCCGAGCACAAGGAGAGGAGAAATGAGGTGCGTTTTAGAAACCTTTCCCGATCTCATGGCATACCATCTTCTGGGTTTCCCATACATGTTTTGATGTAGGAAGATGCCCTTGTACCTGGAGATTTGAGACCCATGGGGTGTGTTCCCCGCAGTGTTACTTTAAAGTATCTGCGTTTGCTCACCCAACCTCACCAATCCTCTCAGCCCCAAGAGTGTCCAACCTTCTGTCTCATCCAGCTGTGGGTCTAGATATGGTCAATCCAGCTTGCATCATAGACCCTGAACGGATTTTGTAAGAATTTCTCTCTCTTTCACTGTCTTTGTTTTGTTGGTTTTTAAAAGTAATTTATGTTTAGAATCGGGCTTGGCTGCTTTTCCCTGCTGTGTTGATGCCGCTTTACACCCTCTTGATTCACTTTCAGAGAGATATCGATACATAGGTTTTCAGATTCTTACTAGTCAGATATATTCTTGTGTGCTGACTAGGGTGTGTTGAGTCCAGTTCACTGAGCAGGGAGTAGGCCTTGTCTATTAAATATTTGGCTTATGGAGTGGTCTCTGAGCTAATTTCAAACCCTTGTTGTATGCATCACCCCACCTCACCTTTCCCGTTAAGCAGCCATAGTGTGTCTTCTAAAGGTGTGCCTCTGTTCTGTTTTGTAATTCAGTTCAAGTGTAGCGATTTTGATATTCCCTCTATAAGCAATATCTTAGGATAATTGTCTTTTTCTGTGTGACTTATTTCACTTAGAATCATCGTACCTAAATCCACTCATCATGCTGCTAACTAGCCTTATGACATTGATTTCATGGCTGAGTGATATTGCATTGTGCCAAGTACCACCATTTCTTTATCCATTTTTCTCTTTCCTGGGATATTGAAGGTGTACCGAAGCGGAGGTTCTTGGAAACAGAGCAGCCGTAAAGTTTGGGGTGCCTGTGTCTTGTTGATTTTTAGTTTTCCCAATTTATACGCCCATGAGTGGAAGTGCCCTATGCTCTCAACGCTGTGTTTATTACTTGTTTCAGGACACACCGTACTCATCTCCAGAGTGCCTGTTGGCAATTTACATCCTGCCCATCAGCGTAGCAAGGCTCCCATGTCTCCATGGCCTGTCCTGCTTTTCTGGTTTTTACACTTTGTTCAGCATGGCCCTTTTGACCGAGGGCAAGCGAGACTTCTTTGTAGCGCTGATTTGCCCTTCCGGCTTGCTTGGTTGGCCAAAAAGGGCGTATGCGTTTTTTCCTGAATATATTCAGGAAAAAACGCATACGCCCTTTTTGGCCAAGGGCATCATTGTCAACGTTTTGCCGCTTTTCATGTGCTTTAAAGGCGAGTCGAATCTACCTCCTGAAATCTGTTTCCTGCAAATCTGCCTTGCTTTCAAATCCTCTTCGTTGCCTTCCTTCAATATATTTGTGGACGAGAGTTCTCATTTATAACTCTGCATGTTTGTGAATTGCAGTGCCCCTGAGCTCCATTTGTCTCCTCGCTTTTTTGGGAGCTGGCCGCAAAAGCGCAGGATTGCTTCAGGCCCTATTTTGGTTCTGGGGGCAGGCTGAGCCTGTGGTTCATTCTTCTTCCTGATGGGAAAATGGAGTGACCTATGCCTGTCCCAACACCTAGGGCTCGTCTCTCGTTGGTTCCCCGTCTTCACGTTCATCCTCAGGACAAATTGCAACCTGTACAATCAGGAGGTTAAAGGTGCTGATTCTCCAAGTAGGCAGATGGTTAGTCAAGCAGCTGGAATGGTGAACCCGAGCACAAGGAGAGGAGAAATGAGGTGCATTTTAGAAACCTTTCCCGATCTCATGGCATACCATCTTCTGGGTTTCCCATGCATGTTTTGATGTAGGAAGATGCCCTTGTACCTGGAGATTTGAGACCCATGGGGTGTGTTCCCCGCAGTGTTACTTTAAAGTATCTGCGTTTGCTCACCCAACCTCACCAATCCTCTCAGCCCCAAGAGTGTCCAGCCTTCTGTCTCATCCAGCTGTGGGTCTAGATATGGCCAATCCAGGTTGCATCATAGACCCTGAACGGATTTTGTAAGAATTTCTCTCTCTTTCACTGTCTTTGTTTTGTGGGTTTTTTAAAGTAATTTATGTTTAGAATCGGGCTTGGCTGCTTTTCCCTGCTGTGTTGATGCCGCTTTACACCCTCTTGATTCACTTGCAGAGAGATATCGATACATAGGTTTTCAGATTCTTACTAGTCAGATATATTCTTGTGTGGTGACTAGGGTGTGTTGAGTCCAGTTCACTGAGCAGGGAGTAGGCCTTGTCTATTACATATTTGGCTTATGGAGCGGTGTCTGAGCTAATTTCAAACCCTTGTTTTATGCATCACCCCACCTCACCTTTCCCGTTAAGCAGCCATAGTGTGTCTTCTAAAGGTGTGCCTCTGTTCTGTTTTGTAATTCAGTTTAAGTGTAGCGATTTTGACATTCCCTCTATAAGCGATATCTTAGGATAAGTGCCTTTTTCTGTGTGACTTATTTCACTTAGAATCATCGTACCTAAATCCACTCATCATGCTGCTAACTAGCCTTATGACATTGATTTCATGGCTGAGTGATATTCCATTGTGCCAAGTACCACCATTTCTTTATCCATTTTTCTCTTTCCTGGGATATTGAAGGTGTACCGAAGCGGAGGTTCTTGGAAACAGAGCAGCCGTAAAGTTTAGGGTGCCTGTGTCTTGTTGATTTTTAGTTTTCCCAATTTATACGCCCATGAGTGGAAGTGCCCTATGCTCTCAACGCTGTGTTTATTACTTGTTTCAGGACACACCGTACTCATCTCCAGAGTGCCTGTTGGCAATTTACATCCCGCCCATCAGCGTAGCAAGGCTCCCATGTCTCCATGGCCTGTCCTGCTTTTCTGGTTTTTACACTTTGTTCAGCATGGCCCATTTGACCGAGGGCAAGCGAGACTTCTTTGTAGCGCTGATTTGCCCTTCCGGCTTGCTTGGTTGGCCAAAAGGGGCGTATGCGTTTTTTCCTGAATGTATTCAGGAAAAAACGCATACGCCCCTTTTGGCCAAGGGCATCATTGTCAACGTTTTGCCGCTTTTCATGTGCTTTAAAGGCGAGTCGAATCTACCTCCTGAAATCTGTTTCCTGCAAATCTGCCTTGCTTTCAAATCCTCTTCGTTGCCTTCCCTCAATATATTTGTGGACGAGAGTTCTCATTTATAACTCTGCACGTTTGTGAATTGCAGTGCCCCTGAGCTCCATTTGGCTCCTCGCTTTTTTGGGAGCTGGCCGCAAAAGCGCAGGATTGCTTCAGGCCCTATTTTGGTTCTGGGGGGCAGGCTGAGCCTGTGGTTCATTCTTCTTCCTGATGGGAAAATGGAGTGACCTATGCCTGTCCCAACACCTAGGGCTCGTCTCTCGTTGGTTCCCCGTCTTCACGTTCATCCTCAGGACAAATTGCAACCTGTACAATCAGGAGGTTAAAGGTGCTGATTCTCCAAGTAGGGAGATGGTTAGTCAAGCAGCTGGAATGGTGAACCCGAGCACAAGGAGAGGAGAAATGAGGTGCATTTTAGAAACCTTTCCCGATCTCATGGCATACCATCTTCTGGGTTTCCCATGCATGTTTTGATGTAGGAAGATGCCCTTGTACCTGGAGATTTGAGACCCATGGGGTGTGTTCCCCGCAGTGTTACCTTAAACTATCTGCGTTTGCTCACCCAACCTCACCAATCCTCTCAGCCCCAAGAGTGTCCAGCCTTCTGTCTCATCCAGCTGTGGGTCTACATATGGTCAATCCAGGTTGCATCATAGACCCTGAACGGATTTTGTAAGAATTTCTCTCTCTTTCACTGTCTTTGTTTTGTGGGTTTTTTAAAGTAATGTATGTTTAGAATCGGGCTTGGCTGCTTTTCCCTGCTGTGTTGATGCCGCTTTACACCCTCTTGATTCACTTGCAGAGAGATATCGATACATAGGTTTTCAGATTCTTACTAGTCAGATATATTCTTGTGTGGTGACTAGGGTGTGTTGAGTCCAGTTCACTGAGCAGGGAGTAGGCCTTGTCTATTACATATTTGGCTTATGGAGCGGTCTCTGAGCTTATTTCAAACCCTTGTTTTATGCATCACCCCACCTCACCTTTCCCGTTAAGCAGCCATAGTGTGTCTTCTAAAGGTGTGACTCTGTTCTGTTTTGTAATTCAGTTCAAGTGTAGCGATTTTGACATTCCCTCTATAAGCGATATCTTAGGATAAGTGCCTTTTTCTGTGTGACTTATTTCACTTAGAATCATCTTACCTAAATCCACTCATCATGCTGCTAACTAGCCTTATGACATTGATTTCATGGCTGAGTGATATTCCATTGTGCCAAGTACCACCATTTCTTTATCCATTTTTCTCTTTCCTGGGATATTGAAGGTGTACCGAAGCGGAGGTTCTTGGAAACAGAGCAGCCGTAAAGTTTAGGGTGCCTGTGTCTTGTTGATTTTTAGTTTTCCCAATTTATACGCCCATGAGTGGAAGTGCCCTATGCTCTCAACGCTGTGTTTATTACTTGTTTCAGGACACACCGTACTCATCTCCAGAGTGCCTGTTGGCAATTTACATCCCGCCCATCAGCGTAGCAAGGCTCCCATGTCTCCATGGCCTGTCCTGCTTTTCTGGTTTTTACACTTTGTTCAGCATGGCCCTTTTGACCGAGGGCAAGCAAGACTTCTTTGTAGCGCTGATTTGCCCTTCCAGCTTGCTTGGTTGGCCAAAAGGGGCGTATGCGTTTTTTCCTGAATGTATTCAGGAAAAAACGCATACGCCCCTTTTGGCCAAGGGCATCATTGTCAACGTTTTGCCGCTTTTCATGTGCTTTAAAGGCGAGTCGAATCTACCTCCTGAAATCTGTTTCCTGCAAATCTGCCTTGCTTTCAAATCCTCTTCGTTGCCTTCCCTCAATATATTTGTGGACGAGAGTTCTCATTTATAACTCTGCACGTTTGTGAATTGCAGTGCCCCTGAGCTCCATTTGGCTCCTCGCTTTTTTGGGAGCTGGCCGCAAAAGCGCAGGATTGCTTCAGGCCCTATTTTGGTTCTGGGGGGCAGGCTGAGCCTGTGGTTCATTCTTCTTCCTGATGGGAAAATGGAGTGACCTATGCCTGTCCCAACACCTAGGGCTCGTCTCTCGTTGGTTCCCCGTCTTCACGTTCATCCTCAGGACAAATTGCAACCTGTACAATCAGGAGGTTAAAGGTGCTGATTCTCCAAGTAGGGAGATGGTTAGTCAAGCAGCTGGAATGGTGAACCCGAGCACAAGGAGAGGAGAAATGAGGTGCATTTTAGAAACCTTTCCCGATCTCATGGCATACCATCTTCTGGGTTTCCATGCATGTTTTGATGTAGGAAGATGCCCTTGTACCTGGAGATTTGAGACCCATGGGGTGTGTTCCCCGCAGTGTTACTTTAAAGTATCTGCGTTTGCTCACCCAACCTCACCAATCCTCTCAGCCCCAAGAGTGTCCAGCCTTCTATCTCATCCAGCTGTGGGTCTAGATATGGTCAATCCAGGTTGCATCATAGACCCTGAACGGATTTTGTAAGAATTTCTCTCTCTTTCACTGTCTTTGTTTTGTGGGTTTTTTAAAGTAATGTATGTTTAGAATCGGGCTTGGCTGCTTTTCCCTGCTGTGTTGATGCCGCTTTACACCCTCTTGATTCACTTGCAGAGAGATATCGATACATAGGTTTTCAGATTCTTACTAGTCAGATATATTCTTGTGTGGTGACTAGGGTGTGTTGAGTCCAGTTCACTGAGCAGGGAGTAGGCCTTGTCTATTACATATTTGGCTTATGGAGCGGTCTCTGAGCTTATTTCAAACCCTTGTTTTATGCATCACCCCACCTCACCTTTCCCGTTAAGCAGCCATAGTGTGTCTTCTAAAGGTGTGACTCTGTTCTGTTTTGTAATTCAGTTCAAGTGTAGCGATTTTGACATTCCCTCTATAAGCGATATCTTAGGATAAGTGCCTTTTTCTGTGTGACTTATTTCACTTAGAATCATCTTACCTAAATCCACTCATCATGCTGCTAACTAGCCTTATGACATTGATTTCATGGCTGAGTGATATTCCATTGTGCCAAGTACCACCATTTCTTTATCCATTTTTCTCTTTCCTGGGATATTGAAGGTGTACCGAAGCGGAGGTTCTTGGAAACAGAGCAGCCGTAAAGTTTAGGGTGCCTGTGTCTTGTTGATTTTTAGTTTTCCCAATTTATACGCCCATGAGTGGAAGTGCCCTATGCTCTCAACGCTGTGTTTATTACTTGTTTCAGGACACACCGTACTCATCTCCAGAGTGCCTGTTGGCAATTTACATCCCGCCCATCAGCGTAGCAAGGCTCCCATGTCTCCATGGCCTGTCCTGCTTTTCTGGTTTTTACACTTTGTTCAGCATGGCCCTTTTGACCGAGGGCAAGCAAGACTTCTTTGTAGCGCTGATTTGCCCTTCCAGCTTGCTTGGTTGGCCAAAAGGGGCGTATGCGTTTTTTCCTGAATGTATTCAGGAAAAAACGCATACGCCCCTTTTGGCCAAGGGCATCATTGTCAACATTTTGCCGCTTTTCATGTGCTTTAAAGGCGAGTCGAATCTACCTCCTGAAATCTGTTTCCTGCAAATCTGCCTTGCTTTCAAATCCTCTTCGTTGCCTTCCCTCAATATATTTGTGGACGAGAGTTCTCATTTATAACTCTGCACGTTTGTGAATTGCAGTGCCCCTGAGCTCCATTTGGCTCCTCGCTTTTTTGGGAGCTGGCCGCAAAAGCGCAGGATTGCTTCAGGCCCTATTTTGGTTCTGGGGGGCAGGCTGAGCCTGTGGTTCATTCTTCTTCCTGATGGGAAAATGGAGTGACCTATGCCTGTCCCAAC
The DNA here is from genome assembly GCF_028564815.1 of Eubalaena glacialis. Lineage (NCBI taxonomy): Eukaryota > Metazoa > Chordata > Mammalia > Artiodactyla > Balaenidae > Eubalaena > Eubalaena glacialis. Next base: position 35,406 of record NW_026871427.1, read on the forward strand.
ACCTAGGGCTCGTCTCTCGTTGGTTCCCCGTCTTCACGTTCATCCTCAGGACAAATTGCAACCTGTACAATCAGGAGGTTAAAGGTGCTGATTCTCCAAGTAGGGAGATGGTTAGTCAAGCAGCTGGAATGGTGAACCCGAGCACAAGGAGAGGAGAAATGAGGTGCATTTTAGAAACCTTTCCCGATCTCATGGCATACCATCTTCTGGGTTTCCATGCATGTTTTGATGTAGGAAGATGCCCTTGTACCTGGAGATTTGAGACCCATGGGGTGTGTTCCCCGCAGTGTTACTTTAAAGTATCTGCGTTTGCTCACCCAACCTCACCAATCCTCTCAGCCCCAAGAGTGTCCAGCCTTCTATCTCATCCAGCTGTGGGTCTAGATATGGTCAATCCAGGTTGCATCATAGACCCTGAACGGATTTTGTAAGAATTTCTCTCTCTTTCACTGTCTTTGTTTTGTGGGTTTTTTAAAGTAATTTATGTTTAGAATCGGGCTTGGCTGCTTTTCCCTGCTGTGTTGATGCCGCTTTACACCCTCTTGATTCACTTGCAGAGAGATATCGATACATAGGTTTTCAGATTCTTACTAGTCAGATATATTCTTGTGTGGTGACTAGGGTGTGTTGAGTCCAGTTCACTGAGCAGGGAGTAGGCCTTGTCTATTACATATTTGGCTTATGGAGCGGTGTCTGAGCTAATTTGAAACCCTTGTTTTATGCATCACCCCACCTCACCTTTCCCGTTAAGCAGCCATAGTGTGTCTTCTAAAGGTGTGCCTCTGTTCTGTTTTGTAATTCAGTTTAAGTGTAGCGATTTTGACATTCCCTCTATAAGCGATATCTTAGGATAAGTGCCTTTTTCTGTGTGACTTATTTCACTTAGAATCATCTTACCTAAATCCACTCATCATGCTGCTAACTAGCCTTATGACATTGATTTCATGGCTGAGTGATATTGCATTGTGCCAAGTACCACCATTTCTTTATCCATTTTTCTCTTTCCTGGGATATTGAAGGTGTACCGAAGCGGAGGTTCTTGGAAACAGAGCAGCCGTAAAGTTTAGGGTGCCTGTGTCTTGTTGATTTTTAGTTTTCCCAATTTATACGCCCATGAGTGGAAGTGCCCTATGCTCTCAACGCTGTGTTTATTACTTGTTTCAGGACACACCGTACTCATCTCCAGAGTGCCTGTTGGCAATTTACATCCCGCCCATCAGCGTAGCAAGGCTCCCATGTCTCCATGGCCTGTCCTGCTTTTCTGGTTTTTACACTTTGTTCAGCATGGCCCATTTGACCGAGGGCAAGCGAGACTTCTTTGTAGCGCTGATTTGCCCTTCCGGCTTGCTTGGTTGGCCAAAAGGGGCGTATGCGTTTTTTCCTGAATGTATTCAGGAAAAAACGCATACGCCCCTTTTGGCCAAGGGCATCATTGTCAACGTTTTGCCGCTTTTCATGTGCTTTAAAGGCGAGTCGAATCTACCTCCTGAAATCTGTTTCCTGCAAATCTGCCTTGCTTTCAAATCCTCTTCGTTGCCTTCCCTCAATATATTTGTGGACGAGAGTTCTCATTTATAACTCTGCACGTTTGTGAATTGCAGTGCCCCTGAGCTCCATTTGGCTCCTCGCTTTTTTGGGAGCTGGCCGCAAAAGCGCAGGATTGCTTCAGGCCCTATTTTGGTTCTGGGGGGCAGGCTGAGCCTGTGGTTCATTCTTCTTCCTGATGGGAAAATGGAGTGACCTATGCCTGTCCCAACACCTAGGGCTCGTCTCTCGTTGGTTCCCCGTCTTCACGTTCATCCTCAGGACAAATTGCAACCTGTACAATCAGGAGGTTAAAGGTGCTGATTCTCCAAGTAGGGAGATGGTTAGTCAAGCAGCTGGAATGGTGAACCCGAGCACAAGGAGAGGAGAAATGAGGTGCATTTTAGAAACCTTTCCCGATCTCATGGCATACCATCTTCTGGGTTTCCCATGCATGTTTTGATGTAGGAAGATGCCCTTGTACCTGGAGATTTGAGACCCATGGGGTGTGTTCCCCGCAGTGTTACCTTAAACTATCTGCGTTTGCTCACCCAACCTCACCAATCCTCTCAGCCCCAAGAGTGTCCAGCCTTCTGTCTCATCCAGCTGTGGGTCTAGATATGGTCAATCCAGGTTGCATCATAGACCCTGAACGGATTTTGTAAGAATTTCTCTCTCTTTCACTGTCTTTGTTTTGTGGGTTTTTTAAAGTAATGTATGTTTAGAATCGGGCTTGGCTGCTTTTCCCTGCTGTGTTGATGCCGCTTTACACCCTCTTGATTCACTTGCAGAGAGATATCGATACATAGGTTTTCAGATTCTTACTAGTCAGATATATTCTTGTGTGGTGACTAGGGTGTGTTGAGTCCAGTTCACTGAGCAGGGAGTAGGCCTTGTCTATTACATATTTGGCTTATGGAGCGGTCTCTGAGCTAATTTGAAACCCTTGTTTTATGCATCACCCCACCTCACCTTTCCCGTTAAGCAGCCATAGTGTGTCTTCTAAAGGTGTGACTCTGTTCTGTTTTGTAATTCAGTTCAAGTGTAGCGATTTTGACATTCCCTCTATAAGCGATATCTTAGGATAAGTGTCTTTTTCTGTGTGACTTATTTCACTTAGAATCATCGGACCTAAATCCACTCATCATGCTGCTAACTAGCCTTATGACATTGATTTCATGGCTGAGTGATATTGCATTGTGCCAAGTACCACCATTTCTTTATCCATTTTTCTCTTTCCTGGGATATTGAAGGTGTACCGAAGCGGAGGTTCTTGGAAACAGAGCAGCCGTAAAGTTTAGGGTGCCTGTGTCTTGTTGATTTTTAGTTTTCCCAATTTATACGCCCATGAGTGGAAGTGCCCTATGCTCTCAACGCTGTGTTTATTACTTGTTTCAGGACACACCGTACTCATCTCCAGAGTGCCTGTTGGCAATTTACATCCCGCCCATCAGCGTAGCAAGGCTCCCATGTCTCCATGGCCTGTCCTGCTTTTCTGGTTTTTACACTTTATTCAGCATGGCCCTTTTGACCGAGGGCAAGCGAGACTTCTTTGTAGCGCTGATTTGCCCTTCCGGCTTGCTTGGTTGGCCAAAAGGGGCGTATGCGTTTTTTCCTGAATATATTCAGGAAAAAACGCATACGCCCCTTTTGGCCAAGGGCATCATTGTCAACGTTTTGCCGCTTTTCATGTGCTTTAAAGGCGAGTCGAATCTACCTCCTGAAATCTGTTTCCTGCAAATCTGCCTTGCTTTCAAATCCTCTTCGTTGCCTTCCCTCAATATATTTGTGGACGAGAGTTCTCATTTATAACTCTGCACGTTTGTGAATTGCAGTGCCCCTGAGCTCCATTTGTCTCCTCGCTTTTTTGGGAGCTGGCCGCAAAAGCGCAGGATTGCTTCAGGCCCTATTTTGGTTCTGGGGGGCAGGCTGAGCCTGTGGTTCATTCTTCTTCCTGATGGGAAAATGGAGTGACCTATGCCTGTCCCAACACCTAGGGCTCGTCTCTCGTTGGTTCCCCGTCTTCCCGTTCATCCTCAGGACAAATTGCAACCTGTACATTCAGGAGGTTAAAGGTGCTGATTCTCCAAGTAGGGAGATGGTTAGTCAAGCAGCTGGAATGGTGAACCCGAGCACAAGGAGAGGAGAAATGAGGTGCGTTTTAGAAACTTTTCCCGATCTCATGGCATACCATCTTCTGGGTTTCCCATGCATGTTTTGATGTAGGAAGATGCCCTTGTACCTGGAGATTTGAGACCCATGGGGTGTGTTCCCCGCAGTGTTACTTTAAAGTATCTGCGTTTGCTCACCCAACCTCACCAATCCTCTCAGCCCCAAGAGTGTCCAGCCTTCTGTCTCATCCAGCTGTGGGTCTAGATATGGTCAATCCAGGTTGCATCATAGACCCTGAACGGATTTTGTAAGAATTTCTCTCTCTTTCACTGTCTTTGTTTTGTGGGTTTTTTAAAGTAATGTATGTTTAGAATCGGGCTTGGCTGCTTTTCCCTGCTGTGTTGATGCCGCTTTACACCCTCTTGATTCACTTGCAGAGAGATATCGATACATAGGTTTTCAGATTCTTACTAGTCAGATATATTCTTGTGTGGTGACTAGGGTGTGTTGAGTCCAGTTCACTGAGCAGGGAGTAGGCCTTGTCTATTACATATTTGGCTTATGGAGCGGTGTCTGAGCTAATTTCAAACCCTTGTTTTATGCATCACCCCACCTCACCTTTCCCGTTAAGCAGCCATAGTGTGTCTTCTAAAGGTGTGCCTCTGTTCTGTTTTGTAATTCAGTTTAAGTGTAGCGATTTTGACATTCCCTCTATAAGCGATATCTTAGGATAAGTGCCTTTTTCTGTGTGACTTATTTCACTTAGAATCATCTTACCTAAATCCACTCATCATGCTGATAACTAGCCTTATGACATTGATTTCATGGCTGAGTGATATTCCATTGTGCCAAGTACCACCATTTCTTTATCCATTTTTCTCTTTCCTGGGATATTGAAGGTGTACCGAAGCGGAGGTTCTTGGAAACAGAGCAGCCGTAAAGTTTAGGGTGCCTGTGTCTTGTTGATTTTTAGTTTTCCCAATTTATACGCCCATGAGTGGAAGTGCCCTATGCTCTCAACGCTGTGTTTATTACTTGTTTCAGGACACACCGTACTCATCTCCAGAGTGCCTGTTGGCAATTTACATCCCGCCCATCAGCGTAGCAAGGCTCCCATGTCTCCATGGCCTGTCCTGCTTTTCTGGTTTTTACACTTTGTTCAGCATGGCCCATTTGACCGAGGGCAAGCGAGACTTCTTTGTAGCGCTGATTTGCCCTTCCGGCTTGCTTGGTTGGCCAAAAGGGGCGTATGCGTTTTTTCCTGAATGTATTCAGGAAAAAACGCATACGCCCCTTTTGGCCAAGGGCATCATTGTCAACGTTTTGCCGCTTTTCATGTGCTTTAAAGGCGAGTCGAATCTACCTCCTGAAATCTGTTTCCTGCAAATCTGCCTTGCTTTCAAATCCTCTTCGTTGCCTTCCCTCAATATATTTGTGGACGAGAGTTCTCATTTATAACTCTGCACGTTTGTGAATTGCAGTGCCCCTGAGCTCCATTTGGCTCCTCGCTTTTTTGGGAGCTGGCTGCAAAAGCGCAGGATTGCTTCAGGCCCTATTTTGGTTCTGGGGGGCAGGCTGAGCCTGTGGTTCATTCTTCTTCCTGATGGGAAAATGGAGTGACCTATGCCTGTCCCAACACCTAGGGCTCGTCTCTCGTTGGTTCCCCGTCTTCACGTTCATCCTCAGGACAAATTGCAACCTGTACAATCAGGAGGTTAAAGGTGCTGATTCTCCAAGTAGGGAGATGGTTAGTCAAGCAGCTGGAATGGTGAACCCGAGCACAAGGAGAGGAGAAATGAGGTGCATTTTAGAAACCTTTCCCGATCTCATGGCATACCATCTTCTGGGTTTCCCATGCATGTTTTGATGTAGGAAGATGCCCTTGTACCTGGAGATTTGAGACCCATGGGGTGTGTTCCCCGCAGTGTTACCTTAAACTATCTGCGTTTGCTCACCCAACCTCACCAATCCTCTCAGCCCCAAGAGTGTCCAGCCTTCTGTCTCATCCAGCTGTGGGTCTAGATATGGTCAATCCAGGTTGCATCATAGACCCTGAACGGATTTTGTAAGAATTTCTCTCTCTTTCACTGTCTTTGTTTTGTGGGTTTTTTAAAGTAATGTATGTTTAGAATCGGGCTTGGCTGCTTTTCCCTGCTGTGTTGATGCCGCTTTACACCCTCTTGATTCACTTGCAGAGAGATATCGATACATAGGTTTTCAGATTCTTACTAGTCAGATATATTCTTGTGTGGTGACTAGGGTGTGTTGAGTCCAGTTCACTGAGCAGGGAGTAGGCCTTGTCTATTACATATTTGGCTTATGGAGCGGTCTCTGAGCTAATTTGAAACCCTTGTTTTATGCATCACCCCACCTCACCTTTCCCGTTAAGCAGCCATAGTGTGTCTTCTAAAGGTGTGACTCTGTTCTGTTTTGTAATTCAGTTCAAGTGTAGCGATTTTGACATTCCCTCTATAAGCGATATCTTAGGATAAGTGTCTTTTTCTGTGTGACTTATTTCACTTAGAATCATCGGACCTAAATCCACTCATCATGCTGCTAACTAGCCTTATGACATTGATTTCATGGCTGAGTGATATTGCATTGTGCCAAGTACCACCATTTCTTTATCCATTTTTCTCTTTCCTGGGATATTGAAGGTGTACCGAAGCGGAGGTTCTTGGAAACAGAGCAGCCGTAAAGTTTAGGGTGCCTGTGTCTTGTTGATTTTTAGTTTTCCCAATTTATACGCCCATGAGTGGAAGTGCCCTATGCTCTCAACGCTGTGTTTATTACTTGTTTCAGGACACACCGTACTCATCTCCAGAGTGCCTGTTGGCAATTTACATCCCGCCCATCAGCGTAGCAAGGCTCCCATGTCTCCATGGCCTGTCCTGCTTTTCTGGTTTTTACACTTTATTCAGCATGGCCCTTTTGACCGAGGGCAAGCGAGACTTCTTTGTAGCGCTGATTTGCCCTTCCGGCTTGCTTGGTTGGCCAAAAGGGGCGTATGCGTTTTTTCCTGAATATATTCAGGAAAAAACGCATACGCCCCTTTTGGCCAAGGGCATCATTGTCAACGTTTTGCCGCTTTTCATGTGCTTTAAAGGCGAGTCGAATCTACCTCCTGAAATCTGTTTCCTGCAAATCTGCCTTGCTTTCAAATCCTCTTCGTTGCCTTCCCTCAATATATTTGTGGACGAGAGTTCTCATTTATAACTCTGCACGTTTGTGAATTGCAGTGCCCCTGAGCTCCATTTGTCTCCTCGCTTTTTTGGGAGCTGGCCGCAAAAGCGCAGGATTGCTTCAGGCCCTATTTTGGTTCTGGGGGGCAGGCTGAGCCTGTGGTTCATTCTTCTTCCTGATGGGAAAATGGAGTGACCTATGCCTGTCCCAACACCTAGGGCTCGTCTCTCGTTGGTTCCCCGTCTTCCCGTTCATCCTCAGGACAAATTGCAACCTGTACATTCAGGAGGTTAAAGGTGCTGATTCTCCAAGTAGGGAGATGGTTAGTCAAGCAGCTGGAATGGTGAACCCGAGCACAAGGAGAGGAGAAATGAGGTGCGTTTTAGAAACCTTTCCCGATCTCATGGCATACCATCTTCTGGGTTTCCCATGCATGTTTTGATGTAGGAAGATGCCCTTGTACCTGGAGATTTGAGACCCATGGGGTGTGTTCCCCGCAGTGTTACTTTAAAGTATCTGCGTTTGCTCACCCAACCTCACCAATCCTCTCAGCCCCAAGAGTGTCCAGCCTTCTGTCTCATCCAGCTGTGGGTCTAGATATGGTCAATCCAGGTTGCATCATAGACCCTGAACGGATTTTGTAAGAATTTCTCTCTCTTTCACTGTCTTTGTTTTGTGGGTTTTTTAAAGTAATGTATGTTTAGAATCGGGCTTGGCTGCTTTTCCCTGCTGTGTTGATGCCGCTTTACACCCTCTTGATTCACTTGCAGAGAGATATCGATACATAGGTTTTCAGATTCTTACTAGTCAGATATATTCTTGTGTGGTGACTAGGGTGTGTTGAGTCCAGTTCACTGAGCAGGGAGTAGGCCTTGTCTATTACATATTTGGCTTATGGAGCGGTGTCTGAGCTAATTTCAAACCCTTGTTTTATGCATCACCCCACCTCACCTTTCCCGTTAAGCAGCCATAGTGTGTCTTCTAAAGGTGTGCCTCTGTTCTGTTTTGTAATTCAGTTTAAGTGTAGCGATTTTGACATTCCCTCTATAAGCGATATCTTAGGATAAGTGCCTTTTTCTGTGTGACTTATTTCACTTAGAATCATCTTACCTAAATCCACTCATCATGCTGCTAACTAGCCTTATGACATTGATTTCATGGCTGAGTGATATTCCATTGTGCCAAGTACCACCATTTCTTTATCCATTTTTCTCTTTCCTGGGATATTGAAGGTGTACCGAAGCGGAGGTTCTTGGAAACAGAGCAGCCGTAAAGTTTAGGGTGCCTGTGTCTTGTTGATTTTTAGTTTTCCCAATTTATACGCCCATGAGTGGAAGTGCCCTATGCTCTCAACGCTGTGTTTATTACTTGTTTCAGGACACACCGTACTCATCTCCAGAGTGCCTGTTGGCAATTTACATCCCGCCCATCAGCGTAGTAAGGCTCCCATGTCTCCATGGCCTGTCCTGCTTTTCTGGTTTTTACACTTTGTTCAGCATGGCCCATTTGACCGAGGGCAAGCGAGACTTCTTTGTAGCGCTGATTTGCCCTTCCGGCTTGCTTGGTTGGCCAAAAGGGGCGTATGCGTTTTTTCCTGAATGTATTCAGGAAAAAACGCATACGCCCCTTTTGGCCAAGGGCATCATTGTCAACGTTTTGCCGCTTTTCATGTGCTTTAAAGGCGAGTCGAATCTACCTCCTGAAATCTGTTTCCTGCAAATCTGCCTTGCTTTCAAATCCTCTTCGTTGCCTTCCCTCAATATATTTGTGGACGAGAGTTCTCATTTATAACTCTGCACGTTTGTGAATTGCAGTGCCCCTGAGCTCCATTTGGCTCCTCGCTTTTTTGGGAGCTGGCCGCAAAAGCGCAGGATTGCTTCAGGCCCTATTTTGGTTCTGGGGGGCAGGCTGAGCCTGTGGTTCATTCTTCTTCCTGATGGGAAAATGGAGTGACCTATGCCTGTCCCAAAACCTAGGGCTCGTCTCTCGTTGGTTCCCCGTCTTCACGTTCATCCTCAGGACAAATTGCAACCTGTACAATCAGGAGGTTAAAGGTGCTGATTCTCCAAGTAGGGAGATGGTTAGTCAAGCAGCTGGAATGGTGAACCCGAGCACAAGGAGAGGAGAAATGAGGTGCATTTTAGAAACCTTTCCCGATCTCATGGCATACCATCTTCTGGGTTTCCCATGCATGTTTTGATGTAGGAAGATGCCCTTGTACCTGGAGATTTGAGACCCATGGGGTGTGTTCCCCGCAGTGTTACCTTAAACTATCTGCGTTTGCTCACCCAACCTCACCAATCCTCTCAGCCCCAAGAGTGTCCAGCCTTCTGTCTCATCCAGCTGTGGGTCTAGATATGGTCAATCCAGGTTGCATCATAGACCCTGAACGGATTTTGTAAGAATTTCTCTCTCTTTCACTGTCTTTGTTTTGTGGGTTTTTTAAAGTAATGTGTGTTTAGAATCGGGCTTGGCTGCTTTTCCCTGCTGTGTTGATGCCGCTTTACACCCTCTTGATTCACTTGCAGAGAGATATCGATACATAGGTTTTCAGATTCTTACTAGTCAGATATATTCTTGTGTGGTGACTAGGGTGTGTTGAGTCCAGTTCACTGAGCAGGGAGTAGGCCTTGTCTATTACATATTTGGCTTATGGAGCGGTCTCTGAGCTAATTTGAAACCCTTGTTTTATGCATCACCCCACCTCACCTTTCCCGTTAAGCAGCCATAGTGTGTCTTCTAAAGGTGTGACTCTGTTCTGTTTTGTAATTCAGTTCAAGTGTAGCGATTTTGACATTCCCTCTATAAGCGATATCTTAGGATAAGTGTCTTTTTCTGTGTGACTTATTTCACTTAGAATCATCGGACCTAAATCCACTCATCATGCTGCTAACTAGCCTTATGACATTGATTTCATGGCTGAGTGATATTGCATTGTGCCAAGTACCACCATTTCTTTATCCATTTTTCTCTTTCCTGGGATATTGAAGGTGTACCGAAGCGGAGGTTCTTGGAAACAGAGCAGCCGTAAAGTTTAGGGTGCCTTTGTCTTGTTGATTTTTAGTTTTCCCAATTTATACGCCCATGAGTGGAAGTGCCCTATGCTCTCAACGCTGTGTTTATTACTTGTTTCAGGACACACCGTACTCATCTCCAGAGTGCCTGTTGGCAATTTTCATCCCGCCCATCAGCGTAGCAAGGCTCCCATGTCTCCATGGCCTGTCCTGCTTTTCTGGTTTTTACACTATTCAGCATGGCCCTTTTGACCGAGGGCAAGCGAGACTTCTTTGTAGCGCTGATTTGCCCTTCCGGCTTGCTTGGTTGGCCAAAAGGGGCGTATGCGTTTTTTCCTGAATATATTCAGGAAAAAACGCATACGCCCCTTTTGGCCAAGGGCATCATTGTCAACGTTTTGCCGCTTTTCATGTGCTTTAAAGGCGAGTCGAATCTACCTCCTGAAATCTGTTTCCTGCAAATCTGCCTTGCTTTCAAATCCTCTTCGTTGCCTTCCCTCAATATATTTGTGGACGAGAGTTCTCATTTATAACTCTGCACGTTTGTGAATTGCAGTGCCCCTGAGCTCCATTTGTCTCCTCGCTTTTTTGGGAGCTGGCCGCAAAAGCGCAAGATTGCTTCAGGCCCTATTTTGGTTCTGGGGGGCAGGCTGAGCCTGTGGTTCATTCTTCTTCCTGATGGGAAAATGGAGTGACCTATGCCTGTCCCAACACCTAGGGCTCGTCTCTCGTTGGTTCCCCGTCTTCCCGTTCATCCTCAGGACAAATTGCAACCTGTACATTCAGGAGGTTAAAGGTGCTGATTCTCCAAGTAGGGAGATGGTTAGTCAAGCAGCTGGAATGGTGAACCCGAGCACAAGGAGAGGAGAAATGAGGTGCGTTTTAGAAACCTTTCCCGATCTCATGGCATACCATCTTCTGGGTTTCCCATGCATGTTTTGATGTAGGAAGATGCCCTTGTACCTGGAGATTTGAGACCCATGGGGTGTGTTCCCCGCAGTGTTACTTTAAAGTATCTGCGTTTGCTCACCCAACCTCACCAATCCTCTCAGCCCCAAGAGTGTCCAGCCTTCTGTCTCATCCAGCTGTGGGTCTAGATATGGTCAATCCAGGTTGCATCATAGACCCTGAACGGATTTTGTAAGAATTTCTCTCTCTTTCACTGTCTTTGTTTTGTGGGTTTTTTAAAGTAATGTATGTTTAGAATCGGGCTTGGCTGCTTTTCCCTGCTGTGTTGATGCCGCTTTACACCCTCTTGATTCACTTGCAGAGAGATATCGATACATAGGTTTTCAGATTCTTACTAGTCAGATATATTCTTGTGTGGTGACTAGGGTGTGTTGAGTCCAGTTCACTGAGCAGGGAGTAGGCCTTGTCTATTACATATTTGGCTTATGGAGCGGTGTCTGAGCTAATTTCAAACCCTTGTTTTATGCATCACCCCACCTCACCTTTCCCGTTAAGCAGCCATAGTGTGTCTTCTAAAGGTGTGCCTCTGTTCTGTTTTGTAATTCAGTTTAAGTGTAGCGATTTTGACATTCCCTCTATAAGCGATATCTTAGGATAAGTGCCTTTTTCTGTGTGACTTATTTCACTTAGAATCATCGTACCTAAATCCACTCATCATGCTGCTAACTAGCCTTATGACATTGATTTCATGGCTGAGTGATATTCCATTGTGCCAAGTACCACCATTTCTTTATCCATTTTTCTCTTTCCTGGGATATTGAAGGTGTACCGAAGCGGAGGTTCTTGGAAACAGAGCAGCCGTAAAGTTTAGGGTGCCTGTGTCTTGTTGATTTTTAGTTTTCCCAATTTATACGCCCATGAGTGGAAGTGCCCTATGCTCTCAACGCTGTGTTTATTACTTGTTTCAGGACACACCGTACTCATCTCCAGAGTGCCTGTTGGCAATTTACATCCCGCCCATCAGCGTAGCAAGGCTCCCATGTCTCCATGGCCTGTCCTGCTTTTCTGGTTTTTACACTTTGTTCAGCATGGCCCATTTGACCGAGGGCAAGCGAGACTTCTTTGTAGCGCTGATTTGCCCTTCCGGCTTGCTTGGTTGGCCAAAAGGGGCGTATGCGTTTTTTCCTGAATGTATTCAGGAAAAAACGCATACGCCCCTTTTGGCCAAGGGCATCATTGTCAACGTTTTGCCGCTTTTCATGTGCTTTAAAGGCGAGTCGAATCTACCTCCTGAAATCTGTTTCCTGCAAATCTGCCTTGCTTTCAAATCCTCTTCGTTGCCTTCCCTCAATATATTTGTGGACGAGAGTTCTCATTTATAACTCTGCACGTTTGTGAATTGCAGTGCCCCTGAGCTCCATTTGGCTCCTCGCTTTTTTGGGAGCTGGCCGCAAAAGCGCAGGATTGCTTCAGGCCCTATTTTGGTTCTGGGGGGCAGGCTGAGCCTGTGGTTCATTCTTCTTCCTGATGGGAAAATGGAGTGACCTATGCCTGTCCCAACACCTAGGGCTCGTCTCTCGTTGGTTCCCCGTCTTCACGTTCATCCTCAGGACAAATTGCAACCTGTACAATCAGGAGGTTAAAGGTGCTGATTCTCCAAGTAGGGAGATGGTTAGTCAAGCAGCTGGAATGGTGAACCCGAGCACAAGGAGAGGAGAAATGAGGTGCATTTTAGAAACCTTTCCCGATCTCATGGCATACCATCTTCTGGGTTTCCCATGCATGTTTTGATGTAGGAAGATGCCCTTGTACCTGGAGATTTGAGACCCATGGGGTGTGTTCCCCGCAGTGTTACCTTAAACTATCTGCGTTTGCTCACCCAACCTCACCAATCCTCTCAGCCCCAAGAGTGTCCAGCCTTCTGTCTCATCCAGCTGTGGGTCTAGATATGGTCAATCCAGGTTGCATCATAGACCCTGAACGGATTTTGTAAGAATTTCTCTCTCTTTCACTGTCTTTGTTTTGTGGGTTTTTTAAAGTAATGTATGTTTAGAATCGGGCTTGGCTGCTTTTCCCTGCTGTGTTGATGCCGCTTTACACCCTCTTGATTCACTTGCAGAGAGATATCGATACATAGGTTTTCAGATTCTTACTAGTCAGATATATTCTTGTGTGGTGACTAGGGTGTGTTGAGTCCAGTTCACTGAGCAGGGAGTAGGCCTTGTCTATTACATATTTGGCTTATGGAGCGGTCTCTGAGCTAATTTGAAACCCTTGTTTTATGCATCACCCCACCTCACCTTTCCCGTTAAGCAGCCATAGTGTGTCTTCTAAAGGTGTGACTCTGTTCTGTTTTGTAATTCAGTTCAAGTGTAGCGATTTTGACATTCCCTCTATAAGCGATATCTTAGGATAAGTGTCTTTTTCTGTGTGACTTATTTCACTTAGAATCATCGGACCTAAATCCACTCATCATGCTGCTAACTAGCCTTATGACATTGATTTCATGGCTGAGTGATATTGCATTGTGCCAAGTACCACCATTTCTTTATCCATTTTTCTCTTTCCTGGGATATTGAAGGTGTACCGAAGCGGAGGTTCTTGGAAACAGAGCAGCCGTAAAGTTCAGGGTGCCTTTGTCTTGTTGATTTTTAGTTTTCCCAATTTATACGCCCATGAGTGGAAGTGCCCTATGCTCTCAACGCTGTGTTTATTACTTGTTTCAGGACACACCGTACACATCTCCAGAGTGCCTGTTGGCAATTTACATCCCGCCCATCAGCGTAGCAAGGCTCCCATGTCTCCATGGCTTGTCCTGCTTTTCTGGTTTTTACACTTTGTTCAGCATGGCCCTTTTGACCGAGGGCAAGCGAGACTTCTTTGTAGCGCTGATTTGCCCTTCCGGCTTGCTTGGTTGGCCAAAAGGGGCGTATGCGTTTTTTCCTGAATATATTCAGGAAAAAACGCATACGCCCCTTTTGGCCAAGGGCATCATTGTCAACGTTTTGCCGCTTTTCATGTGCTTTAAAGGCGAGTCGAATCTACCTCCTGAAATCTGTTTCCTGCAAATCTGCCTTGCTTTCAAATCCTCTTCGTTGCCTTCCCTCAATATATTTGTGGACGAGAGTTCTCATTTATAACTCTGCACGTTTGTGAATTGCAGTGCCCCTGAGCTCCATTTGGCTCCTCGCTTTTATGGGAGCTGGCCGCAAAAGCGCAGGATTGCTTCAGGCCCTATTTTGGTTCTGGGGGGCAGGCTGAGCCTGTGGTTCATTCTTCTTCCTGATGGGAAAATGGAGTGACCTATGCCTGTCCCAACACCTAGGGCTCGTCTCTCGTTGGTTCCGCGTCTTCCCGTTCATCCTCAGGACAAATTGCAACCTGTACAATCAGGAGGTTAAAGGTGCTGATTCTCCAAGTAGGGAGATGGTTAGTCAAGCAGCTGGAATGGTGAACCCGAGCACAAGGAGAGGAGAAATGAGGTGCATTTTAGAAACCTTTCCCGATCTCATGGCATACCATCTTCTGGGTTTCCCATGCATGTTTTGATGTAAGAAGATGCCCTTGTACCTGGAGATTTGAGACCCATGGGGTGTGTTCCCCGCAGTGTTACTTTAAAGTATCTGCGTTTGCTCACCCAACCTCACCAATCCTCTCAGCCCCAAGAGTGTCCAGCCTTCTGTCTCATCCAGCTGTGGGTCTAGATATGGTCAATCCAGGTTGCATCATAGACCCTGAACGGATTTTGTAAGAATTTCTCTCTCTTTCACTGTCTTTGTTTTGTGGGTTTTTTAAAGTAATTTATGTTTAGAATCGGGCTTGGTTGCTTTTCCCTGCTGTGTTGATGTCGCTTTACACCCTCTTGATTCACTTGCAGAGAGATATCGATACATAGGTTTTCAGATTCTTACTAGTCAGATATATTCTTGTGTGGTGACTAGGGTGTGTTGAGTCCAGTTCACTGAGCAGGGAGTAGGCCTTGTCTATTAAATATTTGGCTTATGGAGCGGTCTCTGAGCTAATTTCAAACCCTTGTTGTATGCATCACCCCACCTCACCTTTCCCGTTAAGCAGCCATAGTGTGTCTTCTAAAGGTGTGCCTCTGTTCTGTTTTGTAATTCAGTTCAAGTGTAGCGATTTTGACATTCCCTCTATAAGCAATATCTTAGGATAAGTGTCTTTTTCTGTGTGACTTATTTCACTTAGAATCATCGTCGCTAAATCCACTCATCATGCTGCTAACTAGCCTTATGACATTGATTTCATGGCTGAGTGATATTGCATTGTGCCAAGTACCACCATTTCTTTATCCATTTTTCTCTTTCCTGGGATATTGAAGGTGTACCGAAGCGGAGGTTCTTGGAAACAGAGCAGCCGTAAAGTTTGGGGTGCCTGTGTCTTGTTGATTTTTAGTTTTCCCAATTTATACGCCCATGAGTGGAAGTGCCCTATGCTCTCAACGCTGTGTTTATTACTTGTTTCAGGACACACCGTACTCATCTCCAGAGTGCCTGTTGGCAATTTACATCCCGCCCATCAGCGTAGCAAGGCTCCCATGTCTCCATGGCCTGTCCTGCTTTTCTGGTTTTTACACTTTGTTCAGCATGGCCCTTTTGACCGAGGGCAAGCGAGACTTCTTTGTAGCGCTGATTTGCCCTTCCGGCTTGCTTGGTTGGCCAAAAAGGGCGTATGCGTTTTTTCCTGAATATATTCAGGAAAAAACGCATACGCCCTTTTTGGCCAAGGGCATCATTGTCAACGTTTTGCCGCTTTTCATGTGCTTTAAAGGCGAGTCGTATCTACCTCCTGAAATCTGTTTCCTGCAAATCTGCCTTGCTTTCAAATCCTCTTCGTTGCCTTCCCTCAATATATTTGTGGACGAGAGTTCTCATTTATAACTCTGCACGTTTGTGAATTGCAGTGCCCCTGAGCTCCATTTGTCTCCTCGCTTTTTTGGGAGCTGGCCGCAAAAGCGCAGGATTGCTTCAGGCCCTATTTTGGTTCTGGGGGGCAGGCTGAGCCTGTGGTTCATTCTTCTTCCTGATGGGAAAATGGAGTGACCTATGCCTGTCCCAACACCTAGGGCTCGTCTCTCGTTGGTTCCCCGTCTTCACGTTCATCCTCAGGACAAATTGCAACCTGTACAATCAGGAGGTTAAAGGTGCTGATTCTCCAAGTAGGCAGATGGTTAGTCAAGCAGCTGGAATGGTGAACCCGAGCACAAGGAGAGGAGAAATGAGGTGCATTTTAGAAACCTTTCCCGATCTCATGGCATACCATCTTCTGGGTTTCCCATGCATGTTTTGATGTAGGAAGATGCCCTTGTACCTGGAGATTTGAGACCCATGGGGTGTGTTCCCCGCAGTGTTACCTTAAACTATCTGCGTTTGCTCACCCAACCTCACCAATCCTCTCAGCCCCAAGAGTGTCCAGCCTTCTGTCTCATCCAGCTGTGGGTCTAGATATGGTCAATCCAGGTTGCATCATAGACCCTGAACGGATTTTGTAAGAATTTCTCTCTCTTTCACTGTCTTTGTTTTGTGGGTTTTTTAAAGTAATGTATGTTTAGAATCGGGCTTGGCTGCTTTTCCCTGCTGTGTTGATGCCGCTTTACACCCTCTTGATTCACTTGCAGAGAGATATCGATACATAGGTTTTCAGATTCTTACTAGTCAGATATATTCTTGTGTGGTGACTAGGGTTTGTTGAGTCCAGTTCACTGAGCAGGGAGTAGGCCTTGTCTATTACATATTTGGCTTATGGAGCGGTCTCTGAGCTAATTTGAAACCCTTGTTTTATGCATCACCCCACCTCACATTTCCCGTTAAGCAGCCATAGTGTGTCTTCTAAAGGTGTGACTCTGTTCTGTTTTGTAATTCAGTTCAAGTGTAGCGATTTTGACATTCCCTCTATAAGCGATATCTTAGGATAAGTGTCTTTTTCTGTGTGACTTATTTCACTTAGAATCATCGTACCTAAATCCACTCATCATGCTGCTAACTAGCCTTATGACATTGATTTCATGGCTGAGTGATATTCCATTGTGCCAAGTACCACCATTTCTTTATCCATTTTTCTCTTTCCTAGGATATTGAAGGTGTACCGAAGCGGAGGTTCTTGGAAACAGAGCAGCCGTAAACTTTAGGGTGCCTGTGTCTTGTTGATTTTTAGTTTTCCCAATTTATACGCACATGAGTGGAAGTGCCCTATGCTCTCTATGCTGTGTTTATTACTTGTTTCAGGACACACCGTACTCTTCTCCAGAGTGCCTGTTGGCAATTTACATCCCGCCCATCAGCGTAGCAAGGCTCCCATGTCTCCATGGCCTGTCCTGCTTTTCTGGTTTTTACACTTTGTTCAGCATGGCCCTTTTGACCGAGGGCAAGCGAGACTTCTTTGTAGCGCTGATTTGCCCTTCCGGCTTGCTTGGTTGGCCAAAAAGGGCGTATGCGTTTTTTCCTGAATATATTCAGGAAAAAACGCATACGCCCTTTTTGGCCAAGGGCATCATTGTCAACGTTTTGCCGCTTTTCATGTGCTTGAAAGGCGAGTTGAATCTACCTCCTGAAATCTGTTTCCTGCAAATCTGCCTTGCTTTCAAATCCTCTTCGTTGCCTTCCCTCAATATATTTGTGGACGAGAGTTCTCATTTATAACTCTGCACGTTTGTGAATTGCAGTGCCCCTGAGCTCCATTTGTCTCCTCGCTTTTTTGGGAGCTGGCCGCAAAAGCGCAGGATTGCTTCAGGCCCTATTTTGGTTCTGGGGTGCAGGCTGAGCCTGTGGTTCATTCTTCTTCCTGATGGGAAAATGGAGTGACCTGTGCCTGTCCCAACACCTAGGGCTAGTCTCTCGTTGGTTCCCCGTCTTCCCGTTCATCCTCAGGACAAATTGCAACCTGGACGAAACAGGAGGTTAAAGGTGCTGATTCTCCAAGTAGGGAGATGGTTAGTCAAGCGACTGGAATGGCGAACCCGAGCACAAGGAGAGGAGAAATGAGGTTCGTTTTAGAAACCTTTCCCGATCTCATGGCATACCATCTTCTGGGTTTCCCATGCATGTTTTGATGTAGGAAGATTCCCTTGTACCTGGAGATTTGAGACCCATGGGGTGGGTACCCCGCGGTATTACTTTAAAGTATCTGCATTTGCTCACCCAACCTCACCAATCCTCTCAGCCCCAAGAGTGTCCAGCCTTATGTCTCATCCAGCTGTGGGTCTAGATATGGTCAATCCAGGTTGCATCAGAGACCCTGAACGGATTTTGTAAGAATTTCTCTCTCTTTCACTGTCTTTGCTTTGTGGGTTTTTTAAAGTAATGTATGTTTAGAATGGGGTTTGGCTGCTTTTCCCTGCTGTGTTTATGCCGCTTTACACCCTCTTGATTCACTTGCAGAGAGATATCAATACATAGGTTTTCAGATTCATACTAGTCAGATATATTCTTGTGCGGTGACTAGGGGGTGTTGAGTCCAGTTCACTGAGCAGGGAGTAGGCCTTGTCTATTACATATTTGGCTTATGGAGCGGTGTCTGAGCTAATTTCAAACCCTTGTTTTATGCATCACCCCACCTCACCTTTCCGGTTAAGCAGCCATAGTGTGTCTTCTAAAGGTGTGCCTCTGTTCTGTTTTGTAATTCATTTCAAGTGTAGCGATTTTGACATTCCCTCTATAATCGATATCTTAGGATAAGTGCCTTTTTCTGTGTGACTTATTTCACTTAGAATCATCGTACCTAAATCCACTCATCATGCTGCTAACTAGCCTTATGACATTGATTTCATGGCTGAGTGATATTGCATTGTGCCAAGTACCACCATTTCTTTATCCATTTTTCTCTTTCCTGGGATATTGAAGGTGTACCGAAGCGGAGGTTCTTGGAAACAGAGCAGCCGTAAAGTTTGGGGTGCCTGTGTCTTGTTGATTTTTAGTTTTCCCAATTTATACGCCCATGAGTGGAAGTGCCCTATGCTCTCAACGCTGTGTTTATTACTTGTTTCAGGACACACCGTACTCATCTCCAGAGTGCCTGTTGGCAATTTACATCCCGCCCATCAGCGTAGCAAGGCTCCCATGTCTCCATGGCCTGTCCTGCTTTTCTGGTTTTTACACTTTGTTCAGCATGGCCCTTTTGACCGAGGGCAAGCGAGACTTCTTTGTAGCGCTGATTTGCCCTTCCGTCTTGCTTGGTTGGCCAAAAAGGGCGTATGCGTTTGTCCTGAATATATTCAGGAAAAAACGCATACGCCCTTTTTGGCCAAGGGCATCATTGTCAACGTTTTGCCGCTTTTCATGTGCTTTAAAGGCGAGTCGAATCTACCTCCTGAAATCTGTTTCCTGCAAATCTGCCTTGCTTTCAAATCCTCTTCGTTGCCTTCCCTCAATATATTTGTGGACGAGAGTTCTCATTTATAACTCTGCACGTTTGTGAATTGCAGTGCCCCTGAGCTCCATTTGGCTTCTCGCTTTTTTGGGAGCTGGCCGCAAAAGCGCAGGATTGCTTCAGGCCCTATTTTGGTTCTGGGGGGCAGGCTGAGCCTGTGGTTCATTCTTCTTCCTGATGGGAAAATGGAGTGACCTATGCCTGTCCCAACACCTAGGGCTCGTCTCTCGTTGGTTCCGCGTCTTCCCGTTCATCCTCAGGACAAATTGCAACCTGTACAATCAGGAGGTTAAAGGTGCTGATTCTCCAAGTAGGGAGATGGTTAGTCAAGCAGCTGGAATGGTGAACCCGAGCACAAGGAGAGGAGAAATGAGGTGCATTTTAGAAATCTTTCCCGATCTCATGGCATACCATCTTCTGGGTTTCCCATGCATGTTTTGATGTAGGAAGATGCCCTTGTACCTGGAGATTTGAGACCCATGGGGTGTGTTCCCCGCAGTGTTACTTTAAAGTATCTGCGTTTGCTCACCCAACCTCACCAATCC
Organism: Eubalaena glacialis; assembly: GCF_028564815.1. Classification (NCBI taxonomy): domain Eukaryota; kingdom Metazoa; phylum Chordata; class Mammalia; order Artiodactyla; family Balaenidae; genus Eubalaena; species Eubalaena glacialis. The sequence continues at coordinate 55,075 of NW_026871427.1, forward strand.
TCTCAGCCCCAAGAGTGTCCAGCCTTCTGTCTCATCCAGCTGTGGGTCTAGATATGGTCAATCCAGGTTGCATCATAGACCCTGAACGGATTTTGTAAGAATTTCTCTCTCTTTCACTGTCTTTGTTTTGTGGGTTTTTTAAAGTAATTTATGTTTAGAATCGGGCTTGGCTGCTTTTCCCTGCTGTGTTGATGCCGCTTTACACCCTCTTGATTCACTTGCAGAGAGATATCGATACATAGGTTTTCAGATTCTTACTAGTCAGATATATTCTTGTGTGGTGACTAGGGTGTGTTGAGTCCAGTTCACTGAGCAGGGAGTAGGCCTTGTCTATTACATATTTGGCTTATGGAGTGGTCTCTGAGCTAATTTCAAACCCTTGTTTTATGCATCACCCCACCTCACCTTTCCGGTTAAGCAGCCATAGTGTGTCTTCTAAAGGTGTGCCTCTGTTCTGTTTTGTAATTCAGTTCAAGTGTAGCGATTTTGACATTCCCTCTATAAGCGATATCTTAGGATAAGTGCCTTTTTCTGTGTGACTTATTTCACTTAGAATCATCGTACCTAAATCCACTCATCATGCTGCTAACTAGCCTTATGACATAGATTTCATGGCTGAGTGATATTGCATTGTGCCAAGTACCACCATTTCTTTATCCATTTTTCTCTTTCCTGGGATATTGAAGATGTACCGAAGCGGAGGTTCTTGGCAACAGAGCAGCCGTAAAGTTTGGGGTGCCTGTGTCTTGTTGATTTTTAGTTTTCCCAATTTATACGCCCATGAGTGGAAGTGCCCTATGCTCTCAACGCTGTGTTTATTACTTGTTTCAGGACACACCGTACTCATCTCCAGAGTGCCTGTTGGCAATTTACATCCCGCCCATCAGCGTAGCAAGGCTCCCATGTCTCCATGGCCTGTCCTGCTTTTCTGGTTTTTACACTTTGTTCAGCATGGCCCTTTTGACCGAGGGCAAGCGAGACTTCTTTGTAGCGCTGATTTGCCCTTCCGGCTTGCTTGGTTGGCCAAAAAGGGCGTATGCGTTTTTTCTTGAATATATTCAGGAAAAAACGCATACGCCCTTTTTGGCCAAGGGCATCATTGTCAACGTTTTGCCGCTTTTCATGTGCTTTAAAGGCGAGTCGAATCTACCTCCTGAAATCTGTTTCCTGCAAATCTGCCTTGCTTTCAAATCCTCTTCGTTGCCTTCCCTCAATATATTTGTGGACGAGAGTTCTCATTTATAACTCTGCACGTTTGTGAATTGCAGTGCCCCTGAGCTCCATTTGGCTTCTCGCTTTTTTGGGAGCTGGCCGCAAAAGCGCAGGATTGCTTCAGGCCCTATTTTGGTTCTGGGGGGCAGGCTGAGCCTGTGGTTCATTCTTCTTCCTGATGGGAAAATGGAGTGACCTATGCCTGTCCCAACACCTAGGGCTCGTCTCTCGTTGGTTCCGCGTCTTCCCGTTCATCCTCAGGACAAATTGCAACCTGTACAATCAGGAGGTTAAAGGTGCTGATTCTCCAAGTAGGGAGATGGTTAGTCAAGCAGCTGGAATGGTGAACCCGAGCACAAGGAGAGGAGAAATGAGGTGCATTTTAGAAATCTTTCCCGATCTCATGGCATACCATCTTCTGGGTTTCCCATGCATGTTTTGATGTAGGAAGATGCCCTTGTACCTGGAGATTTGAGACCCATGGGGTGTGTTCCCCGCAGTGTTACTTTAAAGTATCTGCGTTTGCTCACCCAACCTCACCAATCCTCTCAGCCCCAAGAGTGTCCAGCCTTCTGTCTCATCCAGCTGTGGGTCTAGATATGGTCAATCCAGGTTGCATCATAGACCCTGAACGGATTTTGTAAGAATTTCTCTCTCTTTCACTGTCTTTGTTTTGTGGGTTTTTTAAAGTAATTTATGTTTAGAATCGGGCTTGGCTGCTTTTCCCTGCTGTGTTGATGCCGCTTTACACCCTCTTGATTCACTTGCAGAGAGATATCGATACATAGGTTTTCAGATTCTTACTAGTCAGATATATTCTTGTGTGGTGACTAGGGTGTGTTGAGTCCAGTTCACTGAGCAGGGAGTAGGCCTTGTCTATTACATATTTAGCTTATGGAGTGGTCTCTGAGCTAATTTCAAACCCTTGTTTTATGCATCACCCCACCTCACCTTTCCGGTTAAGCAGCCATAGTGTGTCTTCTAAAGGTGTGCCTCTGTTCTGTTTTGTAATTCAGTTCAAGTGTAGCGATTTTGACATTCCCTGTATAAGCGATATCTTAGGATAAGTGCCTTTTTCTGTGTGACTTATTTCACTTAGAATCATCGTACCTAAATCCACTCATCATGCTGCTAACTAGCCTTATGACATAGATTTCATGGCTGAGTGATATTGCATTGTGCCAAGTACCACCATTTCTTTATCCATTTTTCTCTTTCCTGGGATATTGAAGATGTACCGAAGCGGAGGTTCTTGGCAACAGAGCAGCCGTAAAGTTTGGGGTGCCTGTGTCTTGTTGATTTTTAGTTTTCCCAATTTATACGCCCATGAGTGGAAGTGCCCTATGCTCTCAACGCTGTGTTTATTACTTGTTTCAGGACACACCGTACTCATCTCCAGAGTGCCTGTTGGCAATTTACATCCCGCCCATCAGCGTAGCAAGGCTCCCATGTCTCCATGGCCTGTCCTGCTTTTCTGGTTTTTACACTTTGTTCAGCATGGCCCTTTTGACCGAGGGCAAGCGAGACTTCTTTGTAGCGCTGATTTGCCCTTACGGCTTGCTTGGTTGGCCAAAAAGGGCGTATGCGTTTTTTCTTGAATATATTCAGGAAAAAACGCATACGCCCTTTTTGGCCAAGGGCATCATTGTCAACGTTTTGCCGCTTTTCATGTGCTTTAAAGGCGAGTCGAATCTACCTCCTGAAATCTGTTTCCTGCAAATCTGCCTTGCTTTCAAATCCTCTTCGTTGCCTTCCCTCAATATATTTGTGGACGAGAGTTCTCATTTATAACTCTGCACGTTTGTGAATTGCAGTGCCCCTGAGCTCCATTTGGCTTCTCGCTTTTTTGGGAGCTGGCCGCAAAAGCGCAGGATTGCTTCAGGCCCTATTTTGGTTCTGGGGGGCAGGCTGAGCCTGTGGTTCATTCTTCTTCCTGATGGGAAAATGGAGTGACCTATGCTTGTCCCAACACCTAGGGCTCGTCTCTCGTTGGTTCCGCGTCTTCCCGTTCATCCTCAGGACAAATTGCAACCTGTACAATCAGGAGGTTAAAGGTGCTGATTCTCCAAGTAGGGAGATGGTTAGTCAAGCAGCTGGAATGGTGAACCCGAGCACAAGGAGAGGAGAAATGAAGTGCATTTTAGAAATCTTTCCCGATCTCATGGCATACCATCTTCTGGGTTTCCCATGCATGTTTTGATGTAGGAAGATGCCCTTGTACCTGGAGATTTGAGACCCATGGGGTGTGTTCCCCGCAGTGTTACTTTAAAGTATCTGCGTTTGCTCACCCAACCTCACCAATCCTCTCAGCCCCAAGAGTGTCCAGCCTTCTGTCTCATCCAGCTGTGGGTCTAGATATGGTCAATCCAGGTTGCATCATAGACCCTGAACGGATTTTGTAAGAATTTCTCTCTCTTTCACTGTCTTTGTTTTGTGGGTTTTTTAAAGTAATTTATGTTTAGAATCGGGCTTGGCTGCTTTTCCCTGCTGTGTTGATGCCGCTTTACACCCTCTTGATTCACTTGCAGAGAGATATCGATACATAGGTTTTCAGATTCTTACTAGTCAGATATATTCTTGTGTGGTGACTAGGGTGTGTTGAGTCCAGTTCACTGAGCAGGGAGTAGGCCTTGTCTATTACATATTTAGCTTATGGAGTGGTCTCTGAGCTAATTTCAAACCCTTGTTTTATGCATCACCCCACCTCACCTTTCCGGTTAAGCAGCCATAGTGTGTCTTCTAAAGGTGTGCCTCTGTTCTGTTTTGTAATTCAGTTCAAGTGTAGCGATTTTGACATTCCCTGTATAAGCGATATCTTAGGATAAGTGCCTTTTTCTGTGTGACTTATTTCACTTAGAATCATCGTACCTAAATCCACTCATCATGCTGCTAACTAGCCTTATGACATAGATTTCATGGCTGAGTGATATTGCATTGTGCCAAGTACCACCATTTCTTTATCCATTTTTCTCTTTCCTGGGATATTGAAGATGTACCGAAGCGGAGGTTCTTGGCAACAGAGCAGCCGTAAAGTTTGGGGTGCCTGTGTCTTGTTGATTTTTAGTTTTCCCAATTTATACGCCCATGAGTGGAAGTGCCCTATGCTCTCAACGCTGTGTTTATTACTTGTTTCAGGACACACCGTACTCATCTCCAGAGTGCCTGTTGGCAATTTACATCCCGCCCATCAGCGTAGCAAGGCTCCCATGTCTCCATGGCCTGTCCTGCTTTTCTGGTTTTTACACTTTGTTCAGCATGGCCCTTTTGACCGAGGGCAAGCGAGACTTCTTTGTAGCGCTGATTTGCCCTTCCGGCTTGCTTGGTTGGCCAAAAAGGGCGTATGCGTTTTTTCTTGAATATATTCAGGAAAAAACGCATACGCCCTTTTTGGCCAAGGGCATCATTGTCAACGTTTTGCCGCTTTTCATGTGCTTTAAAGGCGAGTCGAATCTACCTCCTGAAATCTGTTTCCTGCAAATCTGCCTTGCTTTCAAATCCTCTTCGTTGCCTTCCCTCAATATATTTGTGGACGAGAGTTCTCATTTATAACTCTGCACGTTTGTGAATTGCAGTGCCCCTGAGCTCCATTTGTCTCCTCTCTTTTTTGGGAGCTGGCCGCAAAAGCGCAGGATTGCTTCAGGCCCTATTTTGGTTCTGGGGGGCAGGCTGAGCCTGTGGTTCATTCTTCTTCCTGATGGGAAAATGGAGTGACCTATGCCTGTCCCAACACCTAGGGCTAGTCTCTCGTTGGTTCCCCGTCTTCCCGTTCATCCTCAGGACAAATTGCAACCTGGACGAAACAGGAGGTTAAAGGTGCTGATTCTCCAAGTAGGGAGATGGTTAGTCAAGCGGCTGGAATGGCGAACCCGAGCACAAGGAGAGGAGAAATGAGGTGCGTTTTAGAAGCCTTTCCCGATCTCACAGCATACCATCTTCTGGGTTTCCCATGCATGTTTTGATGGAGGAAGATCCCCTTGTACCTGGAGATTTGAGACCCATGGGGTGGGTACCCCGCGGTATTACTTTAAAGTATCTGCGTTTGCTCACCCAACCTCACCAATCCTCTCAGCCCCAAGAGTGTCCAGCCTTATGTCTCATCCAGCTGTGGGTCTAGATATGGTCAATCCAGGTTGCATCAGAGACCCTGAACGGATTTTGTAAGAATTTCTCTCTCTTTCACTGTCTTTTTTTTGTGGGTTTTTTAAAGTAATGTATGTTTAGAATGGGGTTTGGCTGCTTTTCCATGCTGTGTTTATGCTGCTTTACACCCTCTTGATTCACTTGCAGAGAGATATCAATACATAGGTTTTCAGATTCATACTAGTCAGATATATTCTTGTGCGGTGACTAGGGGGTGTTGAGTCCAGTTCACTGAGCAGGGAGTAGGCCTTGTCTATTACATATTTGGCTTATGGAGCGGTGTCTGAGCTAATTTCAAACCCTTGTTTTATGCATCACCCCACCTCACCTTTCCGGTTAAGCAGCCATAGTGTGTCTTCTAAAGGTGTGCCTCTGTTCTGTTTTGTAATTCAGTTCAAGTGTAGCGATTTTCACATTCCCTCTATAAGCGATATCTTAGGATAAGTGCCTTTTTCTGTGTGACTTATTTCACTTAGAATCATCGTACCTAAATCCACTCATCATGCTGCTAACTAGCCTTATGACATTGATTTCATGGCTGAGTGATATTGCATTGTGCCAAGTACCACCATTTCTTTATCCATTTTTCTCTTTCCTGGGATATTGAAGGTGTACCGAAGCGGAGGTTCTTGGAAACAGAGCAGCCGTAAAGTTTGGGGTGCCTGTGTCTTGTTGATTTTCAGTTTTCCCAATTTATACGCCCATGAGTGGAAGTGCCCTATGCTCTCAACGCTGTGTTTATTACTTGTTTCAGGACACACCGTACTCATCTCCAGAGTGCCTGTTGGCAATTTACATCCCGCCCATCAGCGTAGCAAGGCTCCCATGTCTCCATGGCCTGTCCTGCTTTTCTGGATTTTACACTTTGTTCAGCATGGCCCTTTTGACCGAGGGCAAGCGAGACTTCTTTGTAGCGCTGATTTGCCCTTCCGGCTTGCTTGGTTGGCCAAAAAGGGCGTATGCGTTTTTTCCTGAATATATTCAGGAAAAAACGCATACGCCCTTTTTGGCCAAGGGCATCATTGTCAACGTTTTGCCGCTTTTCATGTGCTTGAAAGGCGAGTTGAATCTACCTCCTGAAATCTGTTTCCTGCAAATCTGCCTTGTTTTCAAATCCTCTTCGTTGCCTTCCCTCAATATATTTGTGGACGAGAGTTCTCATTTATAACTCTGCACGTTTGTGAATTGCAGTGCCCCTGAGCTCCATTTGTCTCCTCGCTTTTTTGGGAGCTGGCCGCAAAAGCGCAGGATTGCTTCAGGCCCTATTTTGGTTCTGGGGGGCAGGCTGAGCCTGTGGTTCATTCTTCTTCCTGATGGGAAAATGGAGTGACCTATGCCTGTCCCAACACCTAGGGCTCGTCTCTCGTTGGTTCCCCGTCTTCACGTTCATCCTCAGGACAAATTGCAACCTGTACAATCAGGAGGTTAAAGGTGCTGATTCTCCAAGTAGGGAGATGGTTAGTCAAGCAGCTGGAATGGTGAACCCGAGCACAAGGAGAGGAGAAATGAGGTGCATTTTAGAAACCTTTCCCGATCTCATGGCATACCATCTTCTGGGTTTCCCATGCATGTTTTGATGTAGGAAGATGCCCTTGTACCTGGAGATTTGAGACCCATGGGGTGTGTTCCCCGCAGTGTTACTTTAAAGTATCTGCGTTTGCTCACCCAACCTCACCAATCCTCTCAGCCCCAAGAGTGTCCAGCCTTCTGTCTCATCCAGCTGTGGTTCTAGATATGGTCAATCCAGGTTGCATCAGAGACCCTGAACGGATTTTTTAAGAATTTCTCTCTCTTTCACTGTCTTTGTTTTGTGGGTTTTTTAAAGTAATTTATGTTTAGAATCGGGCTTGGCTGCTTTTCCCTGCTGTGTTGATGCCGCTTTACACCCTCTTGATTCACTTGCAGAGAGATATCGATACATAGGTTTTCAGATTCTTACTAGTCAGATATATTCTTGTGTGGTGACTAGGGGGTGTTGAGTCCAGTTCACTGAGCAGGGAGTAGGCCTTGTCTATTACATATTTGGCTTATGGAGCGGTCTCTGAGCTAATTTCAAACCCTTGTTTTATGCATCACCCCACCTCACCTTTCCGGTTAAGCAGCCATAGTGTGTCTTCTAAAGGTGTGCCTCTGTTCTGTTTTGTAATTCAGTTCAAGTGTAGCGATTTTGACATTCCCTCTATAAGCGATATCTTAGGATAAGTGCCTTTTTCTGTGTGACTTATTTCACTTAGAATCATCGTACCTAAATCCACTCATCATGCTGCTAACTAGCCTTATGACATTGATTTCATGGCTGAGTGATATTGCATTGTGCCAAGTACCACCATTTCTTTATCCATTTTTCTCTTTCCTGGGATATTGAAGATGTACCGAAGCGGAGGTTCTTGGCAACAGAGCAGCCGTAAAGTTTGGGGTGCCTGTGTCTTGTTGATTTTTAGTTTTCCCAATTTATACGCCCATGAGTGGAAGTGCCCTATGCTCTCAACGCTGTGTTTATTACTTCTTTCAGGACACACCGTACTCATCTCCAGAGTGCCTGTTGGCAATTTACATCCCGCCCATCAGCGTAGCAAGGCTCCCATGTCTCCATGGCCTGTCCTGCTTTTCTGGTTTTTAAACTTTGTTCAGCATGGCCCTTTTGACCGAGGGCAAGCGAGACTTCTTTGTAGCGCTGATTTGCCCTTCCGGTTTGCTTGGTTGGCCAAAAAGGGCGTATGCGTTTTTTCCTGAATATATTCAGGAAAAAACGCATACGCCCTTTTTGGCCAAGGGCATCATTGTCAACCTTTTGCCGCTTTTCATGTGCTTTAAAGGCGAGTCGAATCTACCTCCTGAAATCTGTTTCCTGCAAATCTGCCTTGCTTTCAAATCCTCTTCGTTGCCTTCCCTCAATATATTTGTGGACGAGAGTTCTCATTTATAACTCTGCACGTTTGTGAATTGCAGTGCCCCTGAGCTCCATTTGTCTCCTCTCTTTTTTGGGAGCTGGCCGCAAAAGCGCAGGATTGCTTCAGGCCCTATTTTGGTTCTGGGGGCAGGCTGAGCCTGTGGTTCATTTTTCTTCCTGATGGGAAAATGGAGTGACCTGTGCCTGTCCCAACACCTAGGGCTAGTCTCTCGTTGGTTCCCCGTCTTCCCGTTCATCCTCAGGACAAATTGCAACCTGGACGAAACAGGAGGTTAAAGGTGCTGATTCTCCAAGTAGGGAGATGGTTAGTCAAGCGGCTGGAATGGCGAACCCGAGCACAAGGAGAGGAGAAATGAGGTGCGTTTTAGAAACATTTCCCAATCTCATGGCATACCATCTTCTGGGTTTCCCATGCATGTTTTGATGTAGGAAGATTCCCTTGTACCTGGAGATTTGAGACCCATGGGGTGGGTACCCCGCGGTATTACTTTAAAGTATCTGCGTTTGCTCACCCAACCTCACCAATCCTCTCAGCCCCAAGAGTGTCCAGCCTTATGTCTCATCCAGCTGTGGGTCTAGATATGGTCAATCCAGGTTGCATCAGAGACCCTGAACGGATTTTGTAAGAATTTCTCTCTATTTCACTGTCTTTGTTTTGTGGGTTTTTTAAAGTAATTTATGTTTAGAATCGGGCTTTGCTGCTTTTCCCTGCTGTGTTTATGCTGCTTTACACCCTCTTGATTCACTTGCAGAGAGATATCAATACATAGGTTTTCAGATTCATACTAGTCAGATATATTCTTGTGCGGTGACTAGGGGGTGTTGAGTCCAGTTCACTGAGCAGGGAGTAGGCCTTGTCTATTACATATTTGGCTTATGGAGCGGTGTCTGAGCTAATTTCAAACCCTTGTTTTATGCATCACCCCACCTCACCTTTCCGGTTAAGCAGCCATAGTGTGTCTTCTAAAGGTGTGCCTCTGTTCTGTTTTGTAATTCAGTTCAAGTGTAGCGATTTTCACATTCCCTGTATAAGCGATATCTTAGGATAAGTGCCTTTTTCTGTGTGACTTATTTCACTTAGAATCATCGTACCTAAATCCACTCATCATGCTGCTAACTAGCCTTATGACATTGATTTCATGGCTGAGTGATATTGCATTGTGCCAAGTACCACCATTTCTTTATCCATTTTTCTCTTTCCTGGGATATTGAAGGTGTACCGAAGCGGAGGTTCTTGGAAACAGAGCAGCCGTAAAGTTTGGGGTGCCTGTGTCTTGTTGATTTTTAGTTTTCCCAATTTATACGCCCATGAGTGGAAGTGCCCTATGCTCTCAACGCTGTGTTTATTACTTGTTTCAGGACACACCGTACTCATCTCCAGAGTGCCTGTTGGCAATTTACATCCCGCCCATCAGCGTAGCAAGGCTCCCATGTCTCCATGGCCTGTCCTGCTTTTCTGGTTTTTACTGTTTGTTCAGCATGGCCCTTTTGACCGAGGGCAAGCGAGACTTCTTTGTAGCGCTGATTTGCCCTTCCGGCTTGCTTGGTTTGCCAAAAAGGGCGTATGCGTTTTTTCCTGAATATATTCAGGAAAAAACGCATACGCCCTTTTTGGCCAAGGGCATCATTGTCAACGTTTTGCCGCTTTTCATGTGCTTAAAAGGCGAGTCGAATCTACCTCCTGAAATCTGTTTCCTGCAAATCTGCCTTGCTTTCAAATCCTCTTCGTTGCCTTCCCTCAATATATTTGTGGACGAGAGTTCTCATTTATTACTCTGCACGTTTGTGAATTGCAGTGCCCCTGAGCTCCATTTGTCTCCTCGCTTTTTTGGGAGCTGGCCGCAAAAGCGCAGGATTGCTTCAGGCCCTATTTTGGTTCTGGGGGGCAGGCTGAGCCTGTGGTTCATTCTTCTTCCTGATGGGAAAATGGAGTGACCTATGCCTGTCCCAACACCTAGGGCTCGTCTCTCGTTGGTTCCGCGTCTTCCCGTTCATCCTCAGGACAAATTGCAACTTGTACAATCAGGAGGTTAAAGGTGCTGATTCTCCAAGTAGGGAGATGGTTAGTCAAGCGGCTGGAATGGCGAACCCGAGCACAAGGAGAGGAGAAATGAGGTGCGTTTTAGAAACCTTTCCCGATCTCATGGCATACCATCTTCTGGGTTTCCCATGCATGTTTTGATGTAGGAAGATTCCCTTGTCCCTGGAGATTTGAGACCCATGGGGTGTGTTCTCCGCAGTGTTACTTTAAAGTATCTGCGTTTGCTCACCCAACCTCACCAATCCTCTCAGCCCCAAGAGTGTCCAGCCTTATGTCTCATCCAGCTGTGGGTCTAGATATGGTCAATCCAGGTTGCATCACAGACCCTGAACGGATATTGTAAGAATTTCTCTCTCTTTCACTGTCTTTGTTTTGTGGGTTTTTTAAAGTAATTTATGTTTAGAATCGGGCTTGGCTGCTTTTCCCTGCTGTGTTGATGCCGCTTTACACCCTCTTGATTCACTTGCAGAGAGATATCGATACATAGGTTTTCAGATTCTTACTAGTCAGATATATTCTTGTGTGGTGACTAGGGTGTGTTGAGTCCAGTTCACTGAGCAGGGAGTAGGCCTTGTCTATTACATATTTGGCTTATGGAGTGGTCTCTGAGCTAATTTCAAACCCTTGTTTTATGCATCACCCCACCTCACCTTTCCCGTTAAGCAGCCATAGTGTGTCTTCTAAAGGTGTGACTCTGTTCTGTTTTGTAATTCAGTTCAAGTGTAGCGATTTTGACATTCCCTCTATAAGTGATATCTTAGGATAAGTGTCTTTTTCTGTGTGACTTATTTCACTTAGAATCATCGTATCTAAATCCACTCATCATGCTGCTAACTAGCCTTATGACATTGATTTCATGGCTGAGTGATATTCCATTGTGCCAATTACTACCATTTCTTTATCCATTTTTCTCTTTCCTGGGATATTGAAGGTGTACCGAAGCGGAGGTTCTTGGAAACAGAGCAGCCGTAAACTTTAGGGTGCCTGTGTCTTGTTGATTTTTAGTTTTCCCAATTTATACGCCCATGAGTGGAAGTGCCCTATGTTCTCTACGCTGTGTTTATTACTTGTTTCAGGACACACCGTACTCTTCTCCAGAGTGCCTGTTGGCAATTTAAATCCCGCCCATCAGCGTAGCAAGGCTCCCATGTCTCCATGGCCTGTCCTGCTTTTCTGGTTTTTACACTTTGTTCAGCATGGCCCTTTTGACCGAGGGCAAGCGAGACTTCTTTGTAGCGCTGATTTTCCCTTCCGTCTTGCTTGGTTGGCCAAAAAGGGCTTATGCGTTTTTTCCTGAATATATTCAGGAAAAAACGCATAAGCCCTTTTTGGCCAAGGGCATCATTGTCAACGTTTTGCCGCTTTTCATGTGCTTTAACGGCGAGTCGAATCTACCTCCTGAAATCTGTTTCCTGCAAATCTGCCTTGCTTTCAAATCCTCTTCGTTGCCTTCCCTCAATATATTTGTGGACGAGAGTTCTCATTTATACCTCTGCACGTTTGTGAATTGCAGTACCCCTGAGCTCCATTTATCTCCTCGCTTTTTTGGGAGCTGGCCGCAAAAGCGCAGGATTGCTTCAGGCCCTATTTTGGTTCTGGGGCTAGGCTGAGCCTGTGGTTCATTCTTCTTCCTGATGGGAAAATGGAGTGACCTGTGCCTGTCCCAACACCTAGGGCTAGTCTCTCGTTGGTTCCCCGTCTTCCCGTTCATCCTCAGGACAAATTGCAACCTGGACGAAACAGGAGGTTAAAGGTGCTGATTCTCCAAGTAGAGAGATGGTTAGTCAAGCGGCTGGAATGGCGAACCCGAGCAAAAGGAGAGGAGAAATGAGGTGCGCTTTAGAAACCTTTCCCGATCTCACGGCATACCATCTTCTGGGTTTCCCATGCATGTTTTGATGTAGGAAGATTCCCTTGTACCTGGAGATTTGAGACCCATGGGGTGGGTACCCCGCGGTGTTACTTTAAACTATCTGCATTTGCTCACCCACCCTCACCAATCCTCTCAGCCCCAAGAGTGTCCAGCCTTATGTCTCATCCAGCTGTGGGTCTAGATATGGTCAATCCAGGTTGCATCAGAGACCCTGAACGGATTTTGTAAGAATTTCTCTCTCTTTCACTGTCTTTGCTTTGTGGGTTTTTTAAAGTAATGTATGTTTAGAATGGGGTTTGGCTGCTTTTCCCTGCTGTGTTTATGCCGCTTTACACCCTCTTGTTTCACTTGCAGAGAGATATCGATACATAGGTTTTCAGATTCATACTAGTCAGATATATTCCTGTGCGGTGACTAGGGGGTGTTGAGTCCAGTTCACTGAGCAGGGAGTAGGCCTTGTCTATTACATATTTGGCTTATGGAGCGGTGTCTGAGCTAATTTCAAACCCTTGTTTTATGCATCACCCCACCTCACCTTTCCCGTTAAGCAGCCATAGTGTGTCTTCTAAAGGTGTGACTCTGTTCTCTTTTGTAATTCAGTTCAAGTGTAGCGATTTTGACATTCCCTCTATAAGCGATATCTTAGGATAAGTGGCTTTTTCTGTGTGACTTATTTCACTTAGAATCATCGTACCTAAATCCACTCATCATGCTGCTAACTAGCCTTATGACATTGATTTCATGGCTGAGTGATATTCCATTGTGCCAAGTACCACCATTTCTTTATCCATTTTTCTCTTTCCTGGGATATTGAAGGTGTACCGAAGCGGAGGTTCTTGGAAACAGAGCAGCCGTAAACTTTAGGGTGCCTGAGTCTTGTTGATTTTTAGTTTTCCCAATTTATATGCCCATGAGTGGAAGTGCCCTATGCTCTCTACGCTGTGTTTATTACTTGTTTCAGGACACACCGTACTCTTCTCCAGAGTGCCTGTGGGCAATTTACATCCCGCCCATCAGCGTAGCAAGGCTCCCATGTCTCCATGGCCTGTCCTGCTTTTCTGGTTTTTACTGTTTGTTCAGCATGGCCCTTTTGACCGAGGGCAAGCGAGACTTCTTTGTAGCGCTGATTTGCCCTTCCGGCTTGCTTGGTTGGCCAAAAAGGGCGTATGCGTTTTTTCCTGAATATATTCAGGAAAAAACGCATACGCCCTTTTTGGCCAAGGGCATCATTGTCAACGTTTTGCCGCTTTTCATGTGCTTAAAAGGCGAGTCGAATCTACCTCCTGAAATCTGTTTCCTGCAAATCTGCCTTGCTTTCAAATCCTCTTCGTTGCCTTCCCTCAATATATTTGTGGACGATAGTTCTCATTTATTACTCTGCACGTTTGTGAATTGCAGTGCCCCTGAGCTCCATTTGTCTCCTCGCTTTTTTGGGAGCTGGCCGCAAAAGCGCAGGATTGCTTCAGGCCCTATTTTGGTTCTGGGGGGCAGGCTGAGCCTGTGGTTCATTCTTCTTCCTGATGGGAAAATGGAGTGACCTATGCCTGTCCCAACACCTAGGGCTCGTCTCTCGTTGGTTCCGCGTCTTCCCGTTCATCCTCAGGAAAAATTGCAACTTGTACAATCAGGAGGTTAAAGGTGCTGATTCTCCAAGTAGGGAGATGGTTAGTCAAGCGGCTGGAATGGCGAACCCGAGCACAAGGAGAGGAGAAATGAGGTGCGTTTTAGAAACCTTTCCCGATCTCATGGCATACCATCTTCTGGGTTTCCCATGCATGTTTTGATGTAGGAAGATTCCCTTGTCCCTGGAGATTTGAGACCCATGGGGTGTGTTCTCCGCAGTGTTACTTTAAAGTATCTGCGTTTGCTCACCCAACCTCACCAATCCTCTCAGCCCCAAGAGTGTCCAGCCTTATGTCTCATCCAGCTGTGGGTCTAGATATGGTCAATCCAGGTTGCATCACAGACCCTGAACGGATTTTGTAAGAATTTCTCTCTCTTTCACTGTCTTTGCTTTGTGGGTTTTTAAAGTAATGTATGTTTAGAATGGGGTTTGGCTGCTTTTCCCTGCTGTGTTTATGCCGCTTTACACCCTCTTGATTCACTTGCAGAGAGATATCGATACATAGGTTTTCAGATTCATACTAGTCAGATATATTCTTGTGCGGTGACTAGGGGGTGTTGAGTCCAGTTCACTGAGCAGGGAGTAGGCATTGTCTATTACATATTTGGCTTATGGAGCGGTGTCTGAGCTAATTTCAAACCCTTGTTTTATGCATCACCCCACCTCACCTTTCCGGTTAAGCAGCCATAGTGTGTCTTCTAAAGGTGTGCCTCTGTTCTGTTTTGTAATTCAGTTCAAGTGTAGCGATTTTGATATTCCCTCTCTAAGCGATATCTTAGGATAAGTGTCTTTTTCTGTGTGACTTATTTCACTTAGAATACTCGTACCTAAATCCACTCATCATGCTGCTAACTAGCCTTATGACATTGATTTCATGGCTGAGTGATATTGCATTGTGCCAAGTACCACCATTTCTTTATCCATTTTTCTCTTTCCTGGGATATTGAAGGTGTACCGAAGTGGAGGTTCTTGGAAACAGAGCAGCCGTATAGTTTGGGGTGCCTGTGTCTTGTTGATTTTTAGTTTTCCCAATTTATATGCCCATGAGTGGAAATGCCCTATGCTCTCAACGCTGTGTTTATTACTTGTTTCATGACACACCGTACTCTTCTCCAGAGTGCCTGTTGGCAATTTACATCCCGCTCAGCAGCGTAGCAAGGCTCCCATGTCTCCATCGCCTGTCCTGCTTTTCTGGTTTTTACACTTTGTTCAGCATGGCCCTTTTGACCGAGGGCAAGCGAGACTTCTTTGTAGCGCTGATTTGCCCTTCCGGCTTGCTTGGTTGGCCAAAAAGGGCGTATGCTTTTTTTCCTGAATATATTCAAGGAAAAACGCATACGCCCTTTTTGGCCAAGGGCATCATTGTCAACGTTTTGCCGCTTTTCATGTGCTTTATAGGCGAGTCGAATCTACCCCCTGAAATCTGTTTCCTGCAAATCTGCCTTGCTTTCAAATCCTCTTTGTTGCCTTCCCTCAATATATTTGTGGACGAGAGTTCTCATTTATAACTCTGCACGTTTGTGAATTGCAGTGCCCCTGAGCTCCATTTGTCTCCTCGCTTTTTTGGGAGCTGGCCGCAAAAGCGCAGGATTGCTTCAGGCCCTATTTTGGTTCTGGGGGGCAGGCTGAGCCTGTGGTTCATTCTTCTTCCTGATGGGAAAATGGAGTGACCTGTGCCTGTCCCAACACCTAGGGCTCGTCTCTCCTTGGTTCCGCGTCTTCCCGTTCATCCTCAGGACAAATTGCAACCTGTACAATCAGGAGGTTAAAGGTGCTGATTCTCCAAGTAGGGAGATGGTTAGTCAAGCAGCTGGAATGGTGAACCCGAGCACAAGGAGAGGAGAAATGAGGTGCATTTTAGAAACCTTTCCCGATCTCATGGCTTACCATCTTCTGGGTTTCCCAGGCATGTTTTGATGTAGGAAGATGCCCTTGTACCTGGAGATTTGAGACCCATGGGGTGTATTCCCCGCAGTGTTACTTTAAAGTATCTGCGTTTGCTCACCCAACCTCACCAATCCTCTCAGCCCCAAGAGTGTCCAGCCTTATGTCTCATCCAGCTGTGGGTCTAGATATGGTCAATCCAGGTTGCATCATAGACCCTGAACGGATTTTGTAAGAATTTCTCTCTCTTTCACTGTCTTTGTTTTGTGGGTTTTTTAAAGTAATTTATGTTTAGAATCGGGCTTGGCTGCTTTTCCCTGCTGTGTTGATGCCGCTTTATACCATCTTGATTCACTTGCAGAGAGATATCGATACATAGGTTTTCAGATTCTTATTAGTCAGATATATTCTTG
This sequence comes from Eubalaena glacialis, assembly GCF_028564815.1. Taxonomy (NCBI): domain Eukaryota; kingdom Metazoa; phylum Chordata; class Mammalia; order Artiodactyla; family Balaenidae; genus Eubalaena; species Eubalaena glacialis. The sequence continues at coordinate 71,173 of NW_026871427.1, forward strand.
TGCGGTGACTAGGGTGTGTTGAGTCCAGTTCACTGAGCAGGGAGTAGGCCTTGTCTATTACATATTTGGCTTATGGAGCGGTCTCTGAGCTAATTTCAAACCCTTGTTTTATGCATCACCCCACCTCACCTTTCCCGTTAAGCAGCCATAGTGTGTCTTCTAAAGGTGTGACTCTGTTCTGTTTTGTAATTCAGTTCAGGTGTAGCGATTTTGACATTCCCTCTATAAGCGATATCTTAGGATAAGTGTCTTTTTCTGTGTGACTTATTTCACTTAGAATCATCGTATCTAAATCCACTCATCATGCTGCTAACTAGCCTTATGACATTGATTTCATGGCTGAGTGATATTCCATTGTGCCAAGTACTACCATTTCTTTATCCATTTTTCTCTTTCCTGGGATATTGAAGGTGTACCGAAGCGGAGGTTCTTGGAAACAGAGCAGCCGTAAACTTTAGGGTGCCTGTGTCTTGTTGATTTTTAGTTTTCCCAATTTATACGCCCATGAGTGGAAGTGCCCTATGCTCTCTACGCTGTGTTTATTACTTGTTTCAGGACACACCGTACTCTTCTCCAGAGTGCCTGTTGGCAATTTACATCCCGCCCATCAGCGTAGCAAGGCTCCCATGTCTCCATGGCCTGTCCTGCTTTTCTGGTTTTTACACTTTGTTCAGCATGGCCCTTTTGACCGAGGGCAAGCGAGACTTCTTTGTAGCGCTGATTTGCCCTTCCGGCTTGCTTGGTTGGCCAAAAAGGGCGTATGCGTTTTTTCCTGAATATATTCAGGAAAAAACGCATACGCCCTTTTTGGCCAAGGGCATCATTGTCAACGTTTTGCCGCTTTTCATGTGCTTTAAAGGCGAGTCGAATCTACCTCCTGAAATCTGTTTCCTGCAAATCTGCCTTGCTTTCAAATCCTCTTCGTTGCCTTCCCTCAATATATTTGTGGACGAGAGTTCTCATTTATACCTCTGCACGTTTGTGAATTGCAGTGCCCCTGAGCTCCATTTGTCTACTCGCTTTTTTGGGAGCTGGCCGCAAAAGCGCAGGATTGCTTCAGGCCCTATTTTGGTTCTAGGGGGCAGGCTGAGCCTGTGGTTCATTCTTCTTCCTGATGGGAAAATGGAGTGACCTATGCCTGTCCCAACACCTAGGGCTCGTCTCTCGTTGGTTCCGCGTCTTCACGTTCATCCTCAGGACAAATTGCAACCTGTACAATCAGGAGGTTAAAGGTGCTGATTCTCCAAGTAGGGAGATGGTTAGTCAAGCAGCTGGAATGGCGAACCCGAGCACAAGGAGAGGATAAATGAGGTGCATTTTAGAAACCTTTCCCGATCTCACGGCATACCATCTTCTGGGTTTCCCATGCATGTTTTGATGTAGGAAGATTCCCTTGTACCTGGAGATTTGAGACCCATGGGGTGGGTACCCCGCGGTATTACTTTAAAGTATCTGCATTTGCTCACCCAACCTCACCAATCCTCTCAGCCCCAAGAGTGTCCAGCCTTATGTGTCATCCAGCTGTGGGTCTAGATATGGTCGAACCAGGTGGCATCAGAGCCCCTGAACTGATTTTGTAAGAATTTCTCTCTCTTTCACTGTCTTTGTTTTGTGGGTTTTTTAAAGTAATTTATGTTTAGAATGGGGCTTTGCTGCTTTTCCCTGCTGTGTTTATGCCGCTTTACACCCTCTTGATTCACTTGCAGAGAGATATCGATACATAGGTTTTCAGATTCTTACTAGTCAGATATATTCTTGTGCGGTGACTAGGGGGTGTTGAGTCCAGTTCACTGAGCAGGGAGTAGGCCTTGTCTATTACATATTTGGCTTATGGAGCGGTCTCTGAGCTAATTTCATACCCTTGTTTTATGCATCACCCCACCTCACCTTTCCCGTTAAGCAGCCATAGTGTGTCTTCTAAAGGTGTGACTCTGTTCTGTTTTGTAATTCAGTTCAAGTGTAGTGATTTTGACATTCCCTCTATAAGTGATATCTTAGGATAAGTGTCTTTTTCTGTGTGACTTATTTCACTTAGAATTATCGTCGCTAAATCCACTCATCATGCTGCTAACTAGCCTTATGACATTGATTTCATGGCTGAGTGATATTCCATTGTGCCAAGTACCACCATTTCTTTATCCATTTTTCTCTTTCCTGGGATATTGAAGGTGTACCGAAGTGGAGGTTCTTGGAAACAGAGCAGCCGTAAAGTTTGGGGTGCCTGTGTCTTGTTGATTTTTAGTTTTCCCAATTTATACGCCCATGAGTAGAAGTGCCCTATGCTCTCTAAGCTGTGTTTATTACTTGTTTCAGGACACACCGTACACTTCTCCAGAGTGCCTGTTGGCAATTTACATCCCGCCCATCAGTGTAGCAAGGCTCCCATGTCTCCATGGCCTGTCCTGCTTTTCTGGTTTTTACACTTTTTTCAGCATGGCCCTTTTGACCGAGGGCAAGCAAGACTTCTTTGTAGCGCTGATTTGCCCTTCCGGCTTGCTTGGTTGGCCAAAAAGGGCGTATGCGTTTTTTCCTGAATATATTCAGGAAAAAACGCATACGACCTTCTTGGCCAAGGGCATCATTGTCAACGATTTGCCACTTTTCATGTGCTTTAAAGGCGAGTCGAATCTACCTCTTGAAATCTGTTTCCTGCAAATCTGCCTTGCTTTCAAATCCTCTTCGTTGCCTTCCCTCAATATATTTGTGGACGAGAGTTCTCATTTATAACTCTGCACGTTTGTGAATTGCAGTGCCCCTGAGCTCCATTTGTCTACTCGCTTTTTTGGGAGCTGGCCGCAAAAGCGCAGGATTGCTTCAGGCCCTATTTTGGTTCTGGGGGGCAGGCTGAGCCTGTGGTTCATTCTTCTTCCTGATGGGAAAATGGAGTGACCTGTGCCTGTCCCAACACCTAGGGCTAGTCTCTCGTTGGTTCCCCGTCTTCCCGTTCATCCTCAGGACAAATTGCAACCTGTACGAAACAGGAGGTTAAAGGTGCTGATTCTCCAAGTAGGGAGATGGTTAGTCAAGCGGCTAGAATGATGAACCCGAGCACAAGGAGAGGAGAAATGAGGTGCGTTTTAGAAGCCTTTCCCGATCTCACGGCATACAAACCTCTGGGTTTCCCATGCATGTTTTGATGTAGGAAGATGCCCTTGTACCTGGAGATTTGAGACCCATGGGGTGGGTACCCCGTGGAGTTACTTTAAAGTATCTGCGTTTGCTCACCCAACCTCACCAATTCTCTAAGCCCCAAGAGTGTCCAGCCTTATGTCTCATCCAGCTGTGGGTCTGGATATGGTCGAACCAGGTGGCATCAGAGCCCCTGAACTGATTTTGTAAGAATTTCTCTCTCTTTCACTGTCTTTGTTTTGTGGGTTTTTTTAAGTAATTTATGTTTAGAATGGGGCTTTGCTGCTTTTCCCTGCTGTGTTTATGCCGCTTTACACCCTCTTGATTCACTTGCAGAGAGATATCGATACATAGGTTTTCAGATTCTTACTAGTCAGATATATTCTTGTGCGGTGACTAGGGGGTGTTGAGTCCAGTTCAGTGAGCAGGGAGTAGGCCTTGTCTATTACATATTTGGCTTATGGAGCGGTCTCTGAGCTAATTTCAAACCCTTGTTTTATGCATCACCCCACCTCACCTTTCCCGTTAAGCAGCCATAGTGTGTCTTCTAAAGGTGTGACTCTGTTCTGTTTTGTAATTCAGTTCAAGTGTAGCGATTTTGACATTCCCTCTATACGCGATATCTTAGGATAAGTGTCTTTTTTTGTGACTTATTTCACTTAGAATCATCGTCACTAAATCCACTCATCATGCTGCTAACTAGCCTTATGACATTGATTTCATGGCTGAGTGATATTCCATTGTGCCAAGTACCACCATTTGTTTATCCATTTTTCTCTTTCCTGGGATTTTGAAGGTGTACCGAAGTGGAGGTGCTTGGAAACAGAGCAGCCGTAAAGTTTGGGGTGCCTGTGTCTTGTTGATTTTTAGTTTTCCCAATTTATACGCCCATGAGTGGAAGTGCCCTATGCTCTCTAAGCTGTGTTTATTACTTGTTTCAGGACACACCGTACACTTCTCCAGAGTGCCTGTTGGCAATTTACATCCCGCCCATCAGCGTAGCAAGGCTCCCATGTCTCCATGGCCTGTCCTGCTTTTCTGGTTTTTACACTTTTTTCAGCATGGCCCTTTTGACCGAGGGCAAGCAAGACTTCTTTGTAGCGCTGATTTGCCCTTCCGGCTTGCTTGGTTGGCCAAAAAGGGCGTATGCGTTTTTTCCTGAATATATTCAGGAAAAAACGCATACGCCCTTTTTGGCCAAGGGCATTATTGTCAACGTTTTGCCGCTTTTCATGTGCTTTAACGGCGAGTCGAATCTACCTCCTGAAATCTGTTTCCTGCAAATCTGCCTTGCTTTCAAATCCTCTTCGTTGCCTTCCCTCAATATATTTGTGGACGAGAGTTCTCCTTTATAACTCTGCACGTTTGTGAATTGCAGTGCCCCTGACCTCCATTTGTCTCCTCGCTTTTTTGGGAGCTGGCCGCAAAAGCGCAGGATTGTTTCAGGCCCTATTCGGCTTCCAGGGGGCAGGCGGAGCCTGTGGTTCATTCTTCTTCCTGATGGGAAAATGGAGTGACCTGTGCCTGTCCCAACACCTAGGGCTAGTCTCTCGTTGGTTCCCTGTCTTCCCGTTCATCCTCAGGACAAATTGCAACCTGTACGAAACAGGAGGTTAAAGGTGCTGATTCTCCAAGTAGGGAGATGGTTAGTCAAGCGGCTGGAATGGCGAACCCGAGCACTAGGAGAGGAGAAATGAGGTGCGTTTTAGAAACCTTTCCCGATCTCACGGCATACCATCTTCTGGGTTTCCCATGCATGTTTTGATGTAGGAAGATGCCCTTGTACCTGGAGATTTCAGACCCATGGGGTGTGTACCCCGCGGTGTTATTTTAAGTATCTGGGTTTGCTCACTCAACCTCACCAATCCTCTCAGCCCCAAGAGTGTCCAGCCTTATGTCTCATCCAGCTGTGGGTCTAGATATGGTCAATCCAGGTTGTATCAGAGACCCTGAACGGATTTTGTAAGAATTTCTCTCTCTTTCACTGTCTTTGTTTTGTGGGATTTTTAAAGTAATTTATGTTTAGAATGGGTCTTGGCTGCTTTTCCCTGCTGTGTTTATGCCGCTTTACACCCTCTTGATTCACTTGCAGAGAGATATCGATACATAGGTTTTCAGATTCTTACTAGTCAGATATATTCTTGTGCAGTGACTAGGGGGTGTTGAGTCCAGTTCACTGAGCAGGGAGTAGGCCATGTCTATTACATATTTGGCTTATGGAGCGGTCTCTGAGCTAATTTCAAACCCTTGTTTTATGCATCACCCCACCTCACCTTTCCCGTTAAGCAGCCATAGTGTGTCTTCTAAAGGTGTGCCTCTGTTCTGTTTTGTAATTCAGTTCAAGTGCAGCGATTTTGACATTCCCTCTATAAGCGATATCTTAGGATAAGTGTCTTTTTCTGTGTGACTTATTTCACTTAGAATCATCGTCGCTAAATCCACTCATCATGCCGCTAACTAGCCTTATGACATTGATTTCATGGCTGAGTGATATTCCATAGTGCCAAGTACCACCATTTGTTTATCCATTTTTCTTTTTCCTGGGATATTGAAGGTGTACCGAAGTGGAGGTGCTTGGAAACAGAGCAGCCGTAAAGTTTGGGGTGCCTGTGTCTTGTTGATTTTTAGTTTTCCCAATTTATACGCCCATGAGTGGAAGTGCCCTATGCTCTCTAAGCTGTGTTTATTACTTGTTTCAGGACACACCGTACACTTCTCCAGAGTGCCTGTTGGCAATTTACATCCCGCCCATCAGCGTAGCAAGGCTCCCATGTCTCCATGGCCTGTCCTGCTTTTCTGGTTTTTACACTTTTTTCAGCATGGCCTTTTTGACCCAGGGCAAGCGAGACTTCTTTGTAGCACTGATTTGCCCTTCCGGCTTGCTTGGTTGGCCAAAAAGGGCATCATTGTCAACGTTTTGCCACTTTTCATGTGCTTTAAAGGCGAGTCGAATCTACCTCCTGAAATCTGTTTCCTGCAAATCTGCCTTGCTTTCAAATCCTCTTCGTTGCCTTCCCTCAATATATTTGTGGACGAGAGTTCTCATTTATAACTCTGCAAGTTTCTGAATTGCAGTGCCCCTGAGCTCCACTTGTCTACTCGCTTTTTTGGGAGCTGGCCGCAAAAGCGCAGGATTGTTTCAGGCCCTATTCGGCTTCCAGTGGACAGGCGGAGCCTGTGGTTCATTCTTCTTCCTGATGGGAAAATGGAGTGACCTGTGCCTGTCCCAACACCTAGGGCTAGTCTCTCGTTGGTTCCCCGTCTTCCCGTTCATCCTCAGGACAAATTACAACCTGTACGAAACAGGAGGTTAAAGGTGCTGATTCTCCAAGTAGGGAGATGGTTAGTCAAGCGGCTGGAATGGCGAACCCGAGCACAAGGAGAGGAGAAATGAGGTGCATTTTAGAAACCTTTCCCGATCTCATGGCATACCATCTTCTGTGTTTCCCATGCATGTTTTGATGTAGGAAGATGCCCTTGTACCTGGAGATTTGAGACCCATGGGGTGGGTACCCCGTGGAGTTACTTTAAAGTATCTGCGTTTGCTCACCCAACCTCACCAATTCTCTCAGCCCCAAGAGTGTCCAGCCTTATGTCTCATCCAGCTGTGGGTCTAGATATGGTCGAACCAGGTGGCATCAGAGCCCCTGAACTGATTTTGTAAGAATTTCTCTCTCTTTCACTGTCTTTGTTTTGTGGGTTTTTTTAAGTAATTTATGTTTAGAATGGGGCTTTGCTGCTTTTCCCTGCTGTGTTTATGCCGCTTTACACCCTCTTGATTCACTTGCAGAGAGATATCGATACATAGGTTTTCAGATTCTTACTAGTCAGATATATTCTTGTGTGGTGACTAGGGGGTGTTGAGTCCAGTTCACTGAGCAGGGAGTAGGCCTTGTCTATTACATATTTGGCTTATGGAGCGGTCTCTGAGCTAATTTCAAACCCTTGTTTTATGCATCACCCCACCTCACCTTTCCCGTTAAGCAGCCATAGTGTGTCTTCTAAAGGTGTGACTCTGTTCTGTTTTGTAATTCAGTTCAAGTGCAGCGATTTTGACATTCCCTCTATAAGCGATATCTTAGGATAAGTGTCTTTTTCTGTGTGACTTATTTCACTTAGAATCATCGTCGCTAAATCCACTCATCATGCCGCTAACTAGCCTTATGACATTGATTTCATGGCTGAGTGATATTCCATAGTGCCAAGTACCACCATTTCTTTATCCATTTTTCTCTTTCCTGGGATATTTAAGGTGTACCGAACTGGAGGTTCTTGGAAACAGAGCAGCCGTAACGTTTGGGGTGCCTGTGTCTTGTTGATTTTTAGTTTTCCCAATTTATACGCCCATGAGTGGAAGTGCCCTATGCTCTCTAAGCTGTGTTTATTACTTGTTTCAGGACACACCGTACACTTCTCCAGAGTGCCTGTTTGCAATTTACATCCCACCCATCAGCGTACCAAGGCTCCCATATCTCCATGGCCTGTCCTGCTTTTCTGGTTTTTACACTTTTTTCAGCATGGCCCTTTTTACCGAGGGCAAGCGAGACTTCTTTGTAGCGCTGATTTGCCCTTCCGGCTTGCTTGGTTGGCCAAAAAGGCCGTATGCGTTTTTTCCTGAATATATTCAGGAAAAAACGCATACGGCCTTTTTGGCCAAGGGCATCATTGTCAACGTTTTGCCGCTTTTCATGTGCTTTAAAGGCGAGTCGAATCTACCTCCTGAAATCTGTTTCCTGCAAATCTGCCTTGCTTTCAAATCCTCTTCGTTGCCTTCCCTCAATATATTTGTGGACGACAGTTATCATTTATAACTCTGCAAGTTTCTGAATTGCAGTGCCCCTGAGCTCCATTTGTCTACTCGCTTTTTTGGGAGCTGGCCGCAAAAGCGCAGGATTGCTTCAGGCCCTATTTTGGTTCTGGGGGGCAGGCTGAGCCTGTGGTTCATTCTTCTTCCTGATGGGAAAATGGAGTGACCTGTGCCTGTCCCAACACCTAGGGCTAGTCTCTCGTTGGTTCCCCGTCTTCCCGTTCATCCTCAGGACAAATTGCAACCTGTACGAACCAGGAGGTTAAAGGTGCTGATTCTCCAAGTAGGGAGATGGTTAGTCAAGTGGCTGGAATGGCGAACCCGAGCACAAGGAGAGGAGAAATGAGGTGCGTTTTAGAAACCTTTCCCGATCTCACGGCATACCATCTTCTGGGTTTCCCATGCATGTTTTGATGTAGAAAGATGCCCTTGTACCTGGAGATTTGAGACCCATGGGGTGTGTACACCGAGGTTTTATTTTAAGTATCTGCGTTTTCTCACCCAACCTCACCAATCCTCTCAGCCCCAAGAGTGTCCAGCCTTATGTCTCATCCAGCTGTGGGTCTAGGTATGGTCAATCCAGGTTGCATCAGAGACCCTGAACGGATTTTGTAAGAATTTCTCTCTCTTTCACTGTCTTTGTTTTGTGGGTTTTTTAAAGTAATTTATGTTTCGAATGGGTCTTGGCTGCTTTTCCCTGCTGCGTTTACGCCGCTTTACACCCTCTTGATTCACTTGCAGAGAGATATCGATACATAGGTTTTCAGATTCTTACTAGTCAGATATATTCTTGTGCGGTGACTAGGGGGTGTTGAGTCCAGTTCACTGAGCAGGGAGTAGGCCTTGTCAATTACATATTTGGCTTATGGAGCCGTCTCTGAGCTTATTTCAAACCCTTGTTTTATGCATCACCCCACCTCACCTTTCCCGTTAAGCAGCCATCGTGTGTCTTCTAAAGGTGTGACTCTGTTCTGTTTTGTAATTCAGTTCAAGTGTAGCGATTTTGACATTCCCTCTATAAGCGATATCTTAGGATAAGTGTCTTTTTCTGTGTGACTTATTTCACTTAGAATCATCGTCGCTAAATCCACTCATCATGCTGCTAACTAGCCTTATGACATTGATTTCATGGCTGAGTGATATTCCATTGTGCCAAATACCACCATTTGTTTATCCATTTTTCTCTTTCCTGGGATATTGAAGGTGTACCAAAGTGGAGGTTCTTGGAAACAGAGCAGCCGTAAAGTTTGGTGTGCCTGTGTCTTGTTGAGTTTTAGTTTTCCCGTTTTATACGCCCATGAGTGGAAGTGCCCTATGCTCTCTAAGCTGTGTTTATTACTTGTTTCAGGACACACCGTACACTTCTCCAGAGTGCCTGTTGGCAAATTACATCCCGCCCATCAGCGTAGCAAGGCTCCCATGTCTCCATGGCCTGTCCTGCTTTTCTGGTTTTTACACTTTGTTCAGCATGGCCCTTTTGACCGAGGGCAAGCGAGACTTCTTTGTAGCGCTGATTTGCCCTTCCGGCTTGCTTGGTTGGCCAAAAAGGGCGTATGCGTTTTTTCCTGAATATATTCAGGAAAAAACGCATACGCCCTTTTTGGCCAAGGGCATCATTGTCAACGTTTTGCCGCTTTTCATGTGCTTTAACGGCGAGTCGAATCTACCTCCTGAAATCTGTTTCCTGCAAATCTGCCTTGCTTTCAAATCCTCTTCGTTGCCTTCCCTCAATATATTTGTGGACGAGAGTTCTCATTTATAACTCTGCACGTTTGTGAATTGCAGTGCCGCTGAGCTCCATTTGTCTCCTCGCTTTTTTGGGAGCTGGCCGCAAAAGCGCAGGATTGCTTCAGGCCCTATTTTGGTTCTGGGGGGCAGGCCGAGCCTGTGGTTCATTCTTCTTCCTGATGGGAAAATGGAGTGACCTGTGCCTGTCCCAACACCTAGGGCTAGTCTCTCGTTGGTTCCCCGTCTTCCCGTTCATCCTCAGGACAAATTGCAACCTGGACGAAACAGGAGGTTAAAGGTGCTGATTCTCCAAGTAGGGAGATGGTTAGTCAAGCGGCTGGAATGGCGAACCCGAGCACAAGGAGAGGAGAAATGAGGTGCGTTTTAGAAACCTTTCCCGATCTCACGGCATACCATCTTCTGGGTTTCCCATGCATGTTTTGATGTAGGAAGATGCCCTTGTACCTGGAGATTTGAGACCCATGGGGTGTGTACCCCGCGGTTTTACTTTAAAGTATCTGCGTTTTCTCACCCAACCTCACCAATCCTCTCAGCCCCAAGAGTGTCCAGCCTTATGTCTCATCCAGTTGTGGGTCTAGATATGGTCAATCCAGGTTGCATCAGAGATCCTGAACGGATTTTGTAAGAATTTCTCTCTCTTTCACTGTCTTTGTTTTGTGGTTTTTTTAAAGTAATTTATGTTTAGAATGGGTCTTGGCTGCTTTTCCCTGCTGTGTTGATGCCGCTTTACACCCTCTTGATTCACTTGCAGAGAGATATCGATACATAGGTTTTCAGATTCTTACTAGTCAGATATATTCTTGTGCGGTGACTAGGGGGTGTTGAGTCCAGTTCACTGAGCAGGGAGTAGGCCTTGTCTATTACGTACTTGGCTTATGGAGCGGTCTCTGAGCTTATTTCAAACCCTTGTTTTATGCATCACCCCACCTCACCTTTCCCGTTAAGCAGCCATAGTGTGTCTTCTAAAGGTGTGACTCTGTTCTGTTTTGTAATTCAGTTCAAGTGTAGCGATTTTGACATTCCCTCTATAAACGATATCTTAGGATAAGTGTCTTTTTCTGTGTGACTTATTTCACTTAGAATCATCGTCGCTAAATCCACTCATCATGCTGCTAACTAGCCTTATGACATTGATTTCATGGCTGAGTGATATTCCATTGTGCCAAATACCACCATTTGTTTATCCATTTTTCTCTTTCCTGGGATATTGAAGGTGTACCAAAGTGGAGGTTCTTGGAAACAGAGCAGCCGTAAAGTTTGGGGTGCCTGTGTCTTGTTGAGTTTTAGTTTTCCCGATTTATACGCCCATGAGTGGAAGTGCCCTATGCTCTCTAAGCTGTGTTTATTACTTGTTTCAGGACACACCGTACACTTCTCCAGAGTGCCTGTTGGCAATTTACATCCCGCCCATCAGCGTAGCAAGGCTCCCATGTCTCCATGGCCTGTCCTGCTTTTCTGGTTTTTACACTTTCTTCAGCATGGCCCTTTTGACCGAGGGCAAGCGAGACTTCTTTGTAGCGCTGATTTGCCCTTCCGTCTTGCTTGGTTGGCCAAAAAGGGCGTATGCGTTTTTTCCTGAATATATTCAGGAAAAAACGCATACGCCCTTTTTGGCCAAGGGCATCATTGTCAACGTTTTGCCGCTTTTCATGTGCTTTAAAGGCGAGTCGAATCTACCTCCTGAAATCTGTTTCCTGCAAATCTGCCTTGCTTTCAAATCCTCTTCGTTGCCTTCCCTCAATATATTTGTGGACTAGAGTTCTCATTTATAACTCTGCACGTTTGTGAATTGCAGTGCCCCTGAGCTCCATTTGTCTCCTCGCTTTTTTGTGAGCTGGCCGCAAAAGCGCAGGATTGCTTCAGGCGCTATTCGGCTTCCATGGGGCCGGCGGAGCCTGTGGTTCATTCTTCTTCCTGATGGGAAAATGGAGTGACCTGTGCCTGTCCCAACACCTAGGGCTAGTCTCTCGTTTGTTCCGCATCTTCCCGTTTTTCATCAGGACAAATTGCAACCTGTACGAAACAAGAGGTTAAAGGTGCTGATTCTCCAAGTAGGGAGATGGTTAGTCAAGCGGCTGGAATGGCGAACCCGAGCACAAGGAGAGGAGAAATGAGGTGCGTTTTAGAAACCTTTCCCGATCTCACGGCATACCATCTTCTGGGTTTCCCTTGCATGTTTTGATGTAGGAAGATGCCCTTGTACCTGGAGATTTGAGACCCATGGGGTGTGTACCCCGCGGTTTTACTTTAAAGTATCTGCATTTTCTCACCCAACCTCACCAATCCTCTCAGCCCCAAGAGTGTCCAGCCTTATGTCTCATCCAGCTGTGGGTCTAGATATGGTCAATCCAGGTTGTATCAGAGACCTTGAACGGATTTTGTAAGAATTTCTCTCTCTTTCACTGTCTTTGTTTTGTGGGATTTGTAAAGTAATTTATGTTTAGAATGGGTCTTGACTGCTTTTCCCTGCTGTGTTTATGCCGCTTTACACCCTCTTGATTCACTTGCAGAGAGATATCGATACATAGGTTTTCAGATTCTTACTAGTCAGATATATTCTTGTGCGGTGACTAGGGGGTGTTGAGTCCAGTTCACTGAGCAGGGAGTAGGCCTTGTCTATTACATATTTGGCTTATGGAGCGGTCTCTGAGCTAATTTCAAACCCTTGTTTTATGCATCACCCCACCTCACCTTTCCCGTTAAGCAGGCATAGTGTGTCTTCTAATGGTGTGACTCTGTTCTGTTTTGTAATTCAGTTCAAGTGTAACGATTTTGACATTCCCTCTATAAGCGATATCTTAGGATAAGTGCCTTTTTCTGTGTGACTTATTTAACTTAGAATCATCGTACCTAAATCCACTCATCATGCTGCTAACTAGCCTTATGACATTGATTTCATGGCTGAGTGATATTCCATTGTGCCAAGTACCACCATTTGTTTATCCATTTTTCTCTTTCCTGGGATATTGAAGGTGTACCGAAGCGGAGGTTCTTGGCAACAGAGCAGCCGTAAAGTTTGGGGGGCCTGTGTCTTGTCGAGTTTTAGTTTTTCCAATTTATACGCCCATGAGTGGAAGTGCCCTATGCTCTTTAAGCTGTGTTTATTACTTGTTTCAGGACACACCGTACACTTCTCCAGAGTGCCTGTTGGCAATTTACATCCCGCCCATCAGCGTAGCAAGGCTCCCATGTCTCCATGGCCTGTCCTGCTTTTCTGGTTTTTACACTTTTTTCAGCATGGCCCTTTTGACCGAGGGCAAGCAAGACTTCTTTGTAGCGCTGATTTGCCCTTCCGGCTTGCTTGGTTGGCCAAAAAGGGCGTATGCGTTTTTTCCTGAATATATTCAGGAAAAAACGCATACGCCCTTTTTCGCCAAGGGCATCATTGTCAACGTTTTGCTGCTTTTCATGTGCTTTAAAGGCGAGTCGAATCTACCTCCTGAAATCTGTTTCCTGCAAATCTGCCTTGCTTTCAAATCTTCTTCGTTGCCTTCCCTCAATATATTTGTGGACGAGAGTTCTCATTTATAACTCTGCACGTTTGTGAATTTTAGTGCCCCTGAGCTCCATTTGTCTACTCGCTTTTTTGGGAGCTGGCCGCAAAAGCGCAGGATTGCTTCAGGCCCTATTTGGGTTCTGGGGGGCAGGCTGAGCCTGTGGTTCATTCTTCTTCCTGATGGGAAAATGGAGTGACCTGTGCCTGTCCCAACACCTAGGGCTAGTCTCTCGTTGGTTCCCCGTCTTCCCGTTCATCCTCAGGACAAATTGCAACCTGTACGAAACAGGAGGTTAAAGGTGCTGATTCTACAAGTAGGGAGATGTTTAGTCAAGTGCCTAGAATGGCGAACCCGAGCACAAGGAGAGGAGAAATGAGGTGCGTTTTAGAAGCCTTTCCCGATCTCACGGCATACAATTCTCTGGGTTTCCCATGCATGTTTGGATGTAGGAAGATGCCCTTGTACCTGGAGATTTAAGACCCATGGGGTGGGTACCCCGCAGTATTACTTTAAAGTATCTGCGTTTGCTCACCCAACCTCACCAATCCTCTCAGCCCCAAGAGTGTCCAGCCTTATGTCTCATCCAGCTGTGGGTCTAGATATGGTCAATCCAGGTTGCATCAGAGACCCTGAACGGATTTTGTAAGAATTTCTCTCTCTTTCACTGTCTTTGTTTTGTGGGTTTTTTTAAGTTATTTATGTTTATAATGGAGCTTGGCTGCTTTTCCCTGCTGTGTTTATGCCGCTTTACACCCTCTTGATTCACTTGCAGAGTGATATCGATACATAGGTTTTCAGATTCTTACTAGTCAGATATATTCTTGTGCGGTGACTAGGGGGTGTTGAGTCCAGTTCACTGAGCAGGGAGTAGGCCTTATCTATTATATATTTGGCTTATGGAGTGGTCTCTGAGCTAATTTCAAACCCCTGTTTTATGCATCACCCCACCTCACCTTTTCCGTTAAGCAGCCATAGTGTGTCTTCTAAAGGTGTGACTCTGTTCTGTTTTGTAATTCAGTTCAAGTGTAGCGATTTTGACATTCCCTCTATAAGCGATATCTTAGGATAAGTGTCTTTTTCTGTGTGACTTATTTCACTTAGAATCATCGTCGCTAAATCCACTCATCATGGTGCTAACTAGCCTGATGACACTGATTTCATGGCTGAGTGATATTCCATTGTGCCAAGTACCACCATTTGTTTATCCATTTTTCTCTTTCCTGGGATATTGAAGGCGTGACAAAGTGGAGGTTCTTGGAAACAGAGCAGCCGTAAAGTTCGGGGTGCCTGTGTCTTGTTGATTTTTAGTTTTCCCAATTTATATGCCCATGAGTGGAAGTGCGCTATGCTCTCTAAGCTGTGTTTATTACTTTTTTCAGGACACACCGTACACTTCTCCAGAGTGCCTGTTGGCAATTTACGTCCCGCCCATCAGCTTAGCAAGGCTTCCATGTCTCCATGGCCTGTCCTGCTTTTCTGGTTTTTAAACTTTTTCAGCATGGCCCTTTTGACCGAGGGCAAGCGAGACTTCTTTGTAGCACTGATTTGCCCTTCCGGCTTGCTTGGTTGGCTAAAAAGGGCGTATGCGTTTTTTCCTGAATATATTCAGGAAAAAACGCATACGCCCTTTTTGGCCAAGGGCATCATTGTCAACGTTTTGCCGTTTTTCATGTGCTTTAAAGGCGAGTCGAATCTACCTCCTGAAATCTGTTTCCTGCAAATCTGCCTTGCTTTCAAATCCTCTTCGTTGCCTTCCCTCAATATATTTGTGGACGAGAGTTCTCATTTATAACTCTGCACGTTTGTGAATTGCAGTGCCCCTGAGCTCCATTTGTCTACTCGCTTTTTTGGGAGCTGTCCGCAAAAGCGCAGGATTGCTTCAGGCCCTATTTGGGTTCTGGGGGGCAGGCTGAGCCTGTGGTTCATTCTTCTTCCTGATGGGAAAATGGAGTGACCTGTGCCTGTCCCAACACCTAGGGCTAGTCTCTCGTTGGTTCCCCGTCTTCCCGTTCATCCTCAGGACAAATTGCAACCTGTACGAAACAGGAGGTTAAAGGTGCTGATTCTCCAAGTAGGGAGATGTTTAGTCAAGCGGCTAGAATGGTGAACCCGAGCACAAGGAGAGGAGAAATGAGGTGCGTTTTAGAAGCCTTTCCCGATCTCACGGCATACAAACCTCTGGGTTTCCCATGCATGTTTTGATGTAGGAAGATGCCCTTGTACCTGGAGATTTGAGACTCATGGGGTGGGTACCCCACGGTATTACTTTAAAGTATCTGCGTTTGCTCACCCAACCTCACCAATCCTCTCAGCCCCAAGAGTGTCCAGCCTTATGTCTCATCCAGCTGTGGCTCTAGATATGGTCGAACCAGGTGGCATCAGAGCCCCTGAACTGATTTTGTAAGAATTTCTCTCTCTTTCACTGTCTTTGTTTTGTGGGATTTTTAAGTAATTTATGTTTAGAATGGGGCTTTGCTGCTTTTCCCTGCTGTGTTTATGCCGCTTTACACCCTCTTGATTCACTTGCAGAGAGATATCGATACATAGGTTTTCAGATTCTTACTAGTCAGATATATTCTTGTGCGGTGACTAGGGGGTGTTGAGTCCAGTTCACTGAGCAGGGGGTAGGCCTTGTCTATTACATATTTGGCTTATGGAGCGGTCTCTGAGCTAATTTCAAACCCTTGTTTTATGCATCACCCCACCTCACCTTTCCCGTTAAGCAGCCATAGTGTGTCTTCTAAAGGTGTGACTCTGTTCTGTTTTGTAATTCAGTTCAAGCGTAGCGATTTTGACATTCCCTCTATAAGCGATATCTTAGGATAAGTGTCTTTTTCTGAGTGACTTATTTCACTTAGAATCATCGTCGCTAAATCCACTCATCATGCTGCTAACTAGCCTTAGGACATTGATTTCATGGCTGAGTGATATTCCATTGTGCCAAGTACCACCATTTGTTTATCCATTTTTCTCTTTCCTGGGATATTGAAGGTGTACTGAAGTGGAGGTTCTTGGAAACAGAGCAGCCGTAAAGTTTGGGGTGCCTGTGTCTTGTTGATTTTTAGTTTTCCCAATTTATACACCCATGAGTGGAAGTGCCCTATGCTCTCTAAGCTGTGTTTATTACTTGTTTCAGGACACACCGTACACTTCTCCAGAGTGCCTGTTGGCAATTTACATCCCGCCCATCAGCGTAGCAAGGCTCCCATGTCTCCATGGCCTGTCCTGCTTTTCTGGTTTTTACACTTTTTTCAGCATGGCATTTTTGACCGAGGGCAAGCGAGACTTCTTTGTAGCACTGATTTGCCCTTCCGGCTTGCTTGGTTGGCCAAAAAGGGCGTATGCGATTTTTCCTGAATATATTCAGGAAAAAACGCATACGACCTTTTTGGCCAAGGGCATTATTGTCAACGTTTTGCCGCTTTTCATGTGCTTTAAAGGCGAGTCGAATCTACCTCCTGAAATCTGTTTCCTGCAAATCTGCCTTGCTTTCAAATCCTCTTCGTTGCCTTCCCTCAATATATTTGTGGACGAGAGTTCTCATTTATAACTCTGCACGTTTGTGAATTGCAGTGCCCCTGAGCTCCATTTGTCTACTCGCTTTTTTGGGAGCTGGCCGCAAAAGCGCAGGATTGTTTCAGGCCCTATTCGGCTTCCAGGGGGCAGGCGGAGCCTGTGGTTCATTCTTCTTCCTGATGTGAAAATGGAGTGACCTGTGCCTGTCCCAACACCTAGGGCTAGTCTCTCGTTGGTTCCCCATCTTCCCGTTCATCCTCAGGACAAATTGCAACCTGTACGAAACAGGAGGTTAAAGGTGCTGATTCTCCAAGTAGGGAGATGCTTAGTCAAGCGGCTGGAATGGCGAACCCGAGCACAAGGAGAGGAGAAATGAGGTGCGTTTTAGAAACCTTTCCCGATCTCACGGCATACCATCTTCTGGGTTTCCCTTGCATGTTTTGATGTAGGAAGTTGCCCTTGTACCTGCAGATTTGAGACCCATGGGGTGTGTACCCCGCGGTTTTACTTTAAAGTATCTGCATTTTCTCACCCAACCTCACCAATCCTCTCAGCCCCAAGAGTGTCCAGCCTTATGTCTCATCCAGCTGTGGGTCTAGATATGGTCAATCCAGGTTGTATCAGAGACCTTGAACGGATTTTGTAAGAATTTCTCTCTCTTTCACTGTCTTTGTTTTGTGGGATTTGTAAAGTAATTTATGTTTAGAATGGGTCTTGACTGCTTTTCCCTGCTGTGTTTATGCCGCTTTACACCCTCTTGATTCACTTGCAGAGAGATATCGATACATAGGTTTTCAGATTCTTACTAGTCAGATATATTCTTGTGCGGTGACTAGGGGGTGTTGAGTTCAGTTCACTGAGCAGGGAGTAGGCCTTGTCTATTACATATTTGGCTTATGGAGCGGTCTCTGAGCTAATTTCAAACCCTTGTTTTATGCATCACCCCACCTCACCTTTCCCGTTAAGCAGCCATAGTGTGTCTTCTAATGGTGTGACTCTGTTCTGTTTTGTAATTCAGTTCAAGTGTAGCGATTTTGACATTCCCTCTATAAGCGATATCTTAGGATAAGTGCCTTTTTCTGTGTGACTTATTTCACTTAGAATCATCGTACCTAAATCCACTCATCATGCTGCTAACTAGCCTTATGACATTGATTTCATGGCTGAGTGATATTCCATTGTGCCAAGTACCACCATTTGTTTATCCATTTTTCTCTTTCCTGGGATATTGAAGGTGTACCGAAGCGGAGGTTCTTGGCAACAGAGCAGCCGTAAAGTTTGGGGGGCCTGTGTCTTGTTGAGTTTTAGTTTTTCCAATTTATACGCCCATGAATGGAAGTGCCCTATGCTCTTTAAGCTGTGTTTATTACTTGTTTCAGGACACACCGTACACTTCTCCAGAGTGCCTGTTGGCAATTTACATCCCGCCCATCAGCGTAGTAAGGCTCCCATGTCTCCATGGCCTGTCCTGCTTTTCTGGTTTTTACACTTTTTTCAGCATGGCCCTTTTGACCGAGGGCAAGCAAGACTTCTTTGTAGCGCTGATTTGCCCTTCCGGCTTGCTTGGTTGGCCAAAAAGGGCGTATGGGTTTTTTCCTGAATATATTCAGGAAAAGACGCATACGCCCTTTTTCGCCAAGGGCATCATTGTCAACGTTTTGCTGCTTTTCATGTGCTTTAAAGGCGAGTCGAATCTACCTCCTGAAATCTGTTTCCTGCAAATCTGCCTTGCTTTCAAATCTTCTTCGTTGCCTTCCCTCAATATATTTGTGGACGAGAGTTCTCATTTATAACTCTGCACGTTTGTGAATTTTAGTGCCCCTGAGCTCCATTTGTCTACTCGCTTTTTTGGGAGCTGGCCGCAAAAGCGCAGGATTGCTTCAGGCCCTATTTTGGTTCTGGGGGGCAGGCTGAGCCTGTGGTTCATTCTTCTTCCTGATGGGAAAATGGAGTGACCTGTGCCTGTCCCAACACCTAGGGCTAGTCTCTCGTTGGTTCCCCGTCTTCCCGTTCATCCTCAGGACAAATTGCAACCTGTACGAAACAGGAGGTTAAAGGTGCTGATTCTACAAGTAGGGAGATGTTTAGTCAAGCGCCTAGAATGGCGAACCCGAGCACAAGGAGAGGAGAAATGAGGTGCGTTTTAGAAGCCTTTCCCGATCTCACGGCATACAATTCTCTGGGTTTCCCATGCATGTTTGGATGTAGGAAGATGCCCTTGTACCTGGAGATTTGAGACCCATGGGGTGGGTACCCCGCAGTATTACTTTAAAGTATCTGCGTTTGCTCACCCAACCTCACCAATCCTCTCAGCCCCAAGAGTGTCCAGCCTTATGTCTCATCCAGCTGTGGGTCTAGATATGGTCAATCCAGGTTGCATCAGAGACCCTGAACGGATTTTGTAAGAATTTCTCTCTCTTTCACTGTCTTTGTTTTGTGGGTTTTTTTAAGTTATTTATGTTTAGAATGGAGCTTGGCTGCTTTTCCCTGCTGTGTTTATGCCGCTTTACACCCTCTTGATTCACTTGCAGAGAGATATCGATACATAGGTTTTCAGATTCTTACTAGTCAGATATATTCTTGTGCGGTGACTAGGGGGTGTTGAGTCCAGTTCACTGAGCAGGGAGTAGGCCTTGTCTATTATATATTTGGCTTATGGAGTGGTCTCTGAGCTAATTTCAAACCCCTGTTTTATGTATCACCCCACCTCACCTTTTCCGTTAAGCAGCCATAGTGTGTCTTCTAAAGGTGTGACTCTGTTCTGTTTTGTAATTCAGTTCAAGTGTAGCGATTTTGACATTCCCTCTATAAGCGATATCTTAGGATAAGTGTCTTTTTCTGTGTGACTTATTTCACTTAGAATCATCGTCGCTAAATCCACTCATCATGGTGCTAACTAGCCTGATGACACTGATTTCATGGCTGAGTGATATTCCATTGTGCCAAGTACCACCATTTGTTTATCCATTTTTCTCTTTCCTGGGATATTGAAGGCGTGACAAAGTGGAGGTTCTTGGAAACAGAGCAGCCGTAAAGTTCGGGGTGCCTGTGTCTTGTTGATTTTTAGTTTTCCCAATTTATATGCCCATGAGTGGAAGTGCGCTATGCTCTCTAAGCTGTGTTTATTACTTTTTTCAGGACACACCGTACACTTCTCCAGAGTGCCTGTTGGCAATTTACGTCCCGCCCATCAGCTTAGCAAGGCTTCCATGTCTCCATGGCCTGTCCTGCTTTTCTGGTTTTTAAACTTTTTCAGCATGGCCCTTTTGACCGAGGGCAAGCGAGACTTCTTTGTAGCACTGATTTGCCCTTCCGGCTTGCTTGGTTGGCTAAAAAGGGCGTATGCGTTTTTTCCTGAATATATTCAGGAAAAAACGCATACGCCCTTTTTGGCCAAGGGCATCATTGTCAACGTTTTGCCGTTTTTCATGTGCTTTAAAGGCGAGTCGAATCTACCTCCTGAAATCTGTTTCCTGCAAATCTGCCTTGCTTTCAAATCTTCTTCGTTGCCTTCCCTCAATATATTTGTGGACGAGAGTTCTCATTTATAACTCTGCACGTTTGTGAATTTTAGTGCCCCTGAGCTCCATTTGTCTACTCGCTTTTTTGGGAGCTGGCCGCAAAAGCGCAGGATTGCTTCAGGCCCTATTTTGGTTCTGGGGGGCAGGCTGAGCCTGTGGTTCATTCTTCTTCCTGATGGGAAAATGGAGTGACCTGTGCCTGTCCCAACACCTAGGGCTAGTCTCTCGTTGGTTCCCCGTCTTCCCGTTCATCCTCAGGACAAATTGCAACCTGTACGAAACAGGAGGTTAAAGGTGCTGATTCTACAAGTAGGGAGATGTTTAGTCAAGCGCCTAGAATGGCGAACCCGAGCACAAGGAGAGGAGAAATGAGGTGCGTTTTAGAAGCCTTTCCCGATCTCACGGCATACAATTCTCTGGGTTTCCCATGCATGTTTGGATGTAGGAAGATGCCCTTGTACCTGGAGATTTGAGACCCATGGGGTGGGTACCCCGCAGTATTACTTTAAAGTATCTGCGTTTGCTCACCCAACCTCACCAATCCTCTCAGCCCCAAGAGTGTCCAGCCTTATGTCTCATCCAGCTGTGGGTCTAGATATGGTCAATCCAGGTTGCATCAGAGACCCTGAACGGATTTTGTAAGAATTTCTCTCTCTTTCACTGTCTTTGTTTTGTGGGTTTTTTTAAGTTATTTATGTTTAGAATGGAGCTTGGCTGCTTTTCCCTGCTGTGTTTATGCCGCTTTACACCCTCTTGATTCACTTGCAGAGAGATATCGATACATAGGTTTTCAGATTCTTACTAGTCAGATATATTCTTGTGCGGTGACTAGGGGGTGTTGAGTCCAGTTCACTGAGCAGGGAGTAGGCCTTGTCTATTATATATTTGGCTTATGGAGTGGTCTCTGAGCTAATTTCAAACCCCTGTTTTATGTATCACCCCACCTCACCTTTTCCGTTAAGCAGCCATAGTGTGTCTTCTAAAGGTGTGACTCTGTTCTGTTTTGTAATTCAGTTCAAGTGTAGCGATTTTGACATTCCCTCTATAAGCGATATCTTAGGATAAGTGTCTTTTTCTGAGTGACTTATTTCACTTAGAATCATCGTCGCTAAATCCACTCATCATGCTGCTAACTAGCCTTAGGACATTGATTTCATGGCTGAGTGATATTCCATTGTGCCAAGTACCACCATTTGTTTATCCATTTTTCTCTTTCCTGGGATATTGAAGGTGTACTGAAGTGGAGGTTCTTGGAAACAGAGCAGCCGTAAAGTTTGGGGTGCCTGTGTCTTGTTGATTTTTAGTTTTCCCAATTTATACACCCATGAGTGGAAGTGCCCTATGCTCTCTAAGCTGTGTTTATTACTTGTTTCAGGACACACCGTACACTTCTCCAGAGTGCCTGTTGGCAATTTACATCCCGCCCATCAGCGTAGCAAGGCTCCCATGTCTCCATGGCCTGTCCTGCTTTTCTGGTTTTTACACTTTTTTCAGCATGGCATTTTTGACCGAGGGCAAGCGAGACTTCTTTGTAGCACTGATTTGCCCTTCCGGCTTGCTTGGTTGGCCAAAAAGGGCGTATGCGATTTTTCCTGAATATATTCAGGAAAAAACGCATACGACCTTTTTGGCCAAGGGCATTATTGTCAACGTTTTGCCGCTTTTCATGTGCTTTAAAGGCGAGTCGAATCTACCTCCTGAAATCTGTTTCCTGCAAATCTGCCTTGCTTTCAAATCCTCTTCGTTGCCTTCCCTCAATATATTTGTGGACGAGAGTTCTCATTTATAACTCTGCACGTTTGTGAATTGCAGTGCCCCTGAGCTCCATTTGTCTACTCGCTTTTTTGGGAGCTGTCCGCAAAAGCGCAGGATTGCTTCAGGCCCTATTTGGGTTCTGGGGGGCAGGCTGAGCCTGTGGTTCATTCTTCTTCCTGATGGGAAAATGGAGTGACCTGTGCCTGTCCCAACACCTAGGGCTAGTCTCTAGTTGGTTCCCCGTCTTCCCGTTCATCCTCAGGACAAATTGCAACCTGTACGAAACAGGAGGTTAAAGGTGCTGATTCTCCAAGTAGGGAGATGTTTAGTCAAGCGGCTAGAATGGTGAACCCGAGCACAAGGAGAGGAGAAATGAGGTGCGTTTTAGAAGCCTTTCCCGATCTCACGGCATACAAACCTCTGGGTTTCCCATGCATGTTTTGATGTAGGAAGATGCCCTTGTACCTGGAGATTTGAGACCCATGGGGTGGGTACCCCGTGGTATTACTTTAAAGTATCTGCGTTTGCTCACCCAACCTCACCAATCCTCTCAGCCCCAAGAGTGTCCAGCCTTATGTCTCATCCAGCTGTGGCTCTAGATATGGTCGAACCAGGTGGCATCAGAGCCCCTGAACTGATTTTGTAAGAATTTCTCTCTCTTTCACTGTCTTTGTTTTGTGGGATTTTTAAGTAATTTATGTTTAGAATGGGGCTTTGCTGCTTTTCCCTGCTGTGTTTATGCCGCTTTACACCCTCTTGATTCACTTGCAGAGAGATATCGATACATAGGTTTTCAGATTCTTACTAGTCAGATATATTCTTGTGCGGTGACTAGGGGGTGTTGAGTCCAGTTCACTGAGCAGGGGGTAGGCCTTGTCTATTACATATTTGGCTTATGGAGCGGTCTCTGAGCTAATTTCAAACCCTTGTTTTATGCATCACCCCACCTCACCTTTCCCGTTAAGCAGACATAGTGTGTCTTCTAAAGGTGTGACTCTGTTCTGTTTTGTAATTCAGTTCAAGCGTAGCGATTTTGACATTCCCTCTATAAGCGATATCTTAGGATAAGTGTCTTTTTCTGAGTGACTTATTTCACTTAGAATCATTGTCGCTAAATCCACTCATCATGCTGCTAACTAGCCTTAGGACATTGATTTCATGGCTGAGTGATATTCCATTGTGCCAAGTACCACCATTTGTTTATCCATTTTTCTCTTTCCTGGGATATTGAAGGTGTACTGAAGTGGAGGTTCTTGGAAACAGAGCAGCCGTAAAGTTTGGGGTGCCTGTGTCTTGTTGATTTTTAGTTTTCCCAATTTATACACCCATGAGTGGAAGTGCCCTATGCTCTCTAAGCTGTGTTTATTACTTGTTTCAGGACACACCGTACACTTCTCCAGAGTGCCTGTTGGCAATTTACATCCCGCCCATCAGCGTAGCAAGGCTCCCATGTCTCCATGGCCTGTCCTGCTTTTCTGGTTTTTACACTTTTTTCAGCATGGCATTTTTGACCGAGGGCAAGCGAGACTTCTTTGTAGCACTGATTTGCCCTTCCGGCTTGCTTGGTTGGCCAAAAAGGGCGTATGCGATTTTTCCTGAATATATTCAGGAAAAAACGCATACGACCTTTTTGGCCAAGGGCATTATTGTCAACGTTTTGCCGCTTTTCATGTGCTTTAAAGGCGAGTCGAATCTACCTCCTGAAATCTGTTTCCTGCAAATCTGCCTTGCTTTCAAATCCTCTTCGTTGCCTTCCCTCAATATATTTGTGGACGAGAGTTCTCATTTATAACTCTGCACGTTTGTGAATTGCAGTGCCCCTGAGCTCCATTTGTCTACTCGCTTTTTTGGGAGCTGGCCGCAAAAGCGCAGGATTGTTTCAGGCCCTATTCGGCTTCCAGGGGGCAGGCGGAGCCTGTGGTTCATTCTTCTTCCTGATGGGAAAATGGAGTGACCTGTGCCTGTCCCAACACCTAGGGTTTGTCTCTCGTTGGTTCCCCGTCTTCCCGTTCATCCTCAGGACAAATTACAACCTGTACGAAACAGGAGGTTAAAGGTGCTGATTCTCCAAGTAGGGAGATGGTTAGTCAAGCGGCTGGAATGGCGAACCCGAGCACAAGGAGAGGAGAAATGAGGTGCGTTTTAGAAACCTTTCCCGATCTCATGGCATACCATCTTCTGTGTTTCCCATGCATGTTTTGATGTAGGAAGATGCCCTTGTACCTGGAGATTTGAGACCCATGGGGTGTGTACCCCGCGGTTTTACTTTAAAGTATCTGCATTTTCTCACCCAACCTCACCAATCCTCTCAGCCCAAAGAGTGTCCAGCCTTATGTCTCATCCAGCTGTGGGTCTAGATATGGTCAATCCAGGTTGTATCAGAGACCTTGAACGGATTTTGTAAGAATTTCTCTCTCTTTCACTGTCTTTGTTTTGTGGGATTTGTAAAGTAATTTATGTTTAGAATGTGTCTTGGCTGCTTTTCCCTGCTGCGTTTATGCCGCTTTACACCCTCTTGATTCACTTGCAGAGAGATATCGATACATAGGTTTTCAGATTCTTACTAGTCAGATATATTCTTGTGCGGTGACTAGCGGGTGTTGAGTCCAGTTCACTGAGCAGGGAGTAGGCCTTGTCTATTACATATTTGGCTTATGGAGCGGTCTCTGAGCTAATTTCAAACCCTTGTTTTATGCATCACCCCACCTCACCTTTCCTGTTAAGCAGCCATAGTGTGTCTTCTAATGGTGTGACTCTGTTCTGTTTTGTAATTCAGTTCAAGTGTAGCGATTTTGACATTCCCTCTATAAGCGATATCTTAGGATAAGTGCCTTTTTCTGTGTGACTTATTTCACTTAGAATCATCGTACCTAAATCCACTCATCATGCTGCTAACTAGCCTTATGACATTGATTTCATGGCTGAGTGATATTCCATTGTGCCAAGTACCGCCATTTGTTTATCCATTTTTTTCTTTCCTGGGATATTGAAGGTGTACCGAAGTGGAGGTTCTTGGCAACAGAGCAGCCGTAAAGTTTGGGGTGCCTGTGTCTTGTTGAGTTTTAGTTTTTCCAATTTATACGCCCATGAGTGGAAGTGCCCTATGCTCTTTAAGCTGTGTTTATTACTTGTTTCAGGACACACCGTACACTTCTCCAGAGTGCCTGTTGGCAATTTACATCCCGCCCATCAGCGTAGCAAGGCTCCCATGTCTCCATGGCCTGTCCTGCATTTCTGGTTTTTACACTTTTTTCAGCATGGCCCTTTTGACCGAGGGCAAGCGATACTTCTTTGTAGCACTGATTTGCCCTTCCGGCTTGCTTGGTTGGCCAAAAAGGGCGTATGCGTTTTTTCCTGAATATATTCAGGAAAAAACGCATACGCCCTTTTTGGCCAAGGGCATCATTGTCAACGTTTTGCCGCTTTTCATGTGCTTTAAAGGCAAGTCGAATCTACCTCCTGAAATCTGTTTCCTGCAAATCTGCCTTGCTTTCAAATCCTCTTCGTTGCCTTCCCTCAATATATTTGTGGACGAGAGTTCTCATTTATAACTATGCAAGTTTCTGAATTGCAGTGCCCCTGACCTCCATTTGTCTCCTCGCTTTTTTGTGAGCTGGCCGCAAAAGCGCAGGATTGCTTCAGGCGCTATTCAGCTTCCATGGGGCCGGCGGAGCCGGTGGTTCATTCTTCTTCCTGATGGGAAAATGGAGTGACCTGTGCCTGTCCCAACACCTAGGGCTAGTCTCTCGTTGGTTCCCCGTCTTCCCGTTCATCCTCAGGACAAATTGCAACCTGTACGAAACAGGAGGTTAAAGGTGCTGATTCTCCAAGTAGGGAGATGTTTAGTCAAGCGGCTAGAATGGTGAACCCGAGCACAAGGAGAGGAGAAATGAGGTGCGTTTTAGAAGCCTTTCCCGATCTCACGGCATACAAACCTCTGGGTTTCCCATGCATGTTTTGATGTAGGAAGATGCCCTTGTACCTGGAGATTTGAGACCCATGGGGTGTGTACCCCGCGGTATTACTTTAAAGTATCTGCGTTTGCTCACCCAACCTCACCAATCCTCTCAGCCCCAAGAGTGTCCAGCCTTATGTCTCATCCAGCTGTGGCTCTAGATATGGTCGAACCAGGTGGCATCAGAGCCCCTGAACTGATTTTGTAAGAATTTCTCTCTCTTTCACTGTCTTTGTTTTGTGGGATTTTTAAGTAATTTATGTTTAGAATGGGGCTTTGCTGCTTTTCCCTGCTGTGTTTATGCCGCTTTACACCCTCTTGATTCACTTGCAGAGAGATATCGATACATAGGTTTTCAGATTCTTACTAGTCAGATATATTCTTGTGCGGTGACTAGGGGGTGTTGAGTCCAGTTCACTGAGCAGGGGGTAGGCCTTGTCTATTACATATTTGGCTTATGGAGCGGTCTCTGAGCTAATTTCAAACCCCTGTTTTATGCATCACCCCACCTCACCTTTCCCGTTAAGCAGCCATAGTGTGTCTTCTAAAGGTGTGACTCTGTTCTGTTTTGTAATTCAGTTCAAGTGTAGCGATTTTGACATTCCCTCTATAAGCGATATCTTAGGATAAGTGTCTTTTTCTGAGTGACTTATTTCACTTAGAATCATCGTCGCTAAATCCACTCATCATGCTGCTAACTAGCCTTAGGACATTGATTTCATGGCTGAGTGATATTCCATTGTGCCAAGTACCACCATTTGTTTATCCATTTTTCTCTTTCCTGGGATATTGAAGGTGTACTGAAGTGGAGGTTCTTGGAAACAGAGCAGCCGTAAAGTTTGGGGTGCCTGTGTCTTGTTGATTTTTAGTTTTCCCAATTTATACACCCATGAGTGGAAGTGCCCTATGCTCTCTAAGCTGTGTTTATTACTTGTTTCAGGACACACCGTACACTTCTCCAGAGTGCCTGTTGGCAATTTACATCCCGCCCATCAGCGTAGCAAGGCTCCCATGTCTCCATGGCCTGTCCTGCTTTTCTGGTTTTTACACTTTTTTCAGCATGGCATTTTTGACCGAGGGCAAGCGAGATTTCTTTGTAGCACTGATTTGCCCTTCCGGCTTGCTTGGTTGGCCAAAAAGGGCGTATGCGATTTTTCCTGAATATATTCAGGAAAAAACGCATACGCCCTTTTTGGCCAAGGGCATTATTGTCAACGTTTTGCCGCTTTTCATGTGCTTTAAAGGCGAGTCGAATCTACCTCCTGAAATCTGTTTCCTGCAAATCTGCCTTGCTTTCAAATCCTCTTCGTTGCCTTCCCTCAATATATTTGTGGACGAGAGTTCTCATTTATAACTATGCAAGTTTCTGAATTGCAGTGCCCCTGAGCTCCATTTGTCTCCTCGCTTTTTTGTGAGCTGGCCGCAAAAGCGCAGGATTGCTTCAGGCGCTATTCGGCTTCCATGGGGCCGGCGGAGCCTGTGGTTCATTCTTCTTCCTGATGGGAAAATGGAGTGACCTGTGCCTGTCCCAACACCTAGGGCTAGTCTCTCGTTGGTTCCCCGTCTTCCCGTTCATCCTCAGGACAAATTGCAACCTGTACGAAACAGGAGGTTAAAGGTGCTGATTCTCCAAGTAGGGAGATGGTTAGTCAAGCGGCTGGAATGGCGAACCCGAGCACAAGGAGAGGAGAAATGAGGTGCGTTTTAGAAACCTTTCCCGATCTCACGGCATACCATCTTCTGGGTTTCCCTTGCATGTTTTGATGTAGGAAGATGCCCTTGTACCTGCAGATTTGAGACCCATGGGGTGTGTACCCCGCGGTTTTACTTTACAGTATCTGCATTTTCTCACCCAACCTCACCAATCCTCTCAGCCCCAAGAGTGTCCAGCCTTATGTCTCATCCAGCTGTGGGTCTAGATATGGTCAATCCAGGTTGTATCAGAGACCTTGAACGGATTTTGTAAGAATTTCTCTCTCTTTCACTGTCTTTGTTTTGTGGGATTTGTAAAGTAATTTATGTTTAGAATGGGTCTTGACTGCTTTTCCCTGCTGTGTTTATGCCGCTTTACACCCTCTTGATTCACTTGCAGAGAGATATCGATACATAGGTTTTCAGATTCTTACTAGTCAGATATATTCTTGTGCGGTGACTAGGGGGTGTTGAGTCCAGTTCACTGAGCAGGGAGTAGGCCTTGTCTATTACATATTTGGCTTATGGAGCGGTCTCTGAGCTAATTTCAAACCCTTGTTTTATGCATCACCCCACCTCACCTTTCCCGTTAAGCAGCCATAGTGTGTCTTCTAATGGTGTGACTCTGTTCTGTTTTGTAATTCAGTTCAAGTGTAGCGATTTTGACATTCCCTCTATAAGCGATATCTTAGGATAAGTGCCTTTTTCTGTGTGACTTATTTAACTTAGAATCATCGTACCTAAATCCACTCATCATGCTGCTAACTAGCCTTATGACATTGATTTCATGGCTGAGTGATATTCCATTGTGCCAAGTACCACCATTTGTTTATCCATTTTTCTCTTTCCTGGGATATTGAAGGTGTACCGAAGCGGAGGTTCTTGGCAACAGAGCAGCCGTAAAGTTTGGGGGGCCTGTGTCTTGTTGAGTTTTAGTTTTTCCAATTTATACGCCCATGAGTGGAAGTGCCCTATGCTGTTTAAGCTGTGTTTATTACTTGTTTCAGGACACACCGTACACTTCTCCAGAGTGCCTGTTGGCAATTTACATCCCGCCCATCAGCGTAGCAAGGCTCCCATGTCTCCATGGCCTGTCCTGCTTTTCTGGTTTTTACACTTTTTTCAGCATGGCCCTTTTGACCGAGGGCAAGCAAGACTTCTTTGTAGCGCTGATTTGCCCTTCCGGCTTGCTTGGTTGGCCAAAAAGGGCGTATGCGTTTTTTCCTGAATATATTCAGGAAAAAACGCATACGCCCTTTTTCGCCAAGGGCATCATTGTCAACGTTTTGTTGCTTTTCATGTGCTTTAAAGGCGAGTCGAATCTACCTCCTGAAATCTGTTTCCTGCAAATCTGCCTTGCTTTCAAATCTTCTTCGTTACCTTCCCTCAATATATTTGTGGACGAGAGTTCTCATTTATAACTCTGCACGTTTGTGAATTTTAGTGCCCCTGAGCTCCATTTGTCTACTCGCTTTTTTGGGAGCTGGCCGCAAAAGCGCAGGATTGCTTCAGGCCCTATTTTGGTTCTGGGGGGCAGGCTGAGCCTGTGGTTCATTCTTCTTCCTGATGGGAAAATGGAGTGACCTGTGCCTGTCCCAACACCTAGGGCTAGTCTCTCGTTGGTTCCCCGTCTTCCCGTTCATCCTCAGGACAAATTGCAACCTGTACGAAACAGGAGGTTAAAGGTGCTGATTCTACAAGTAGGGAGATGTTTAGTCAAGTGCCTAGAATTGCGAACCCGAGCACAAGGAGAGGAGAAATGAGGTGCGTTTTAGAAGCCTTTCCCGATCTCACGGCATACAATTCTCTGGGTTTCCCATGCATGTTTGGATGTAGGAAGATGCCCTTGTACCTGGAGATTTAAGACCCATGGGGTGGGTACCCCGCAGTATTACTTTAAAGTATCTGCGTTTGCTCACCCAACCTCACCAATCCTCTCAGCCCCAAGAGTGTCCAGCCTTATGTCTCATCCAGCTGTGGGTCTAGATATGGTCAATCCAGGTTGCATCAGAGACCCTGAACGGATTTTGTAAGAATTTCTCTCTCTTTCACTGTCTTTGTTTTGTGGGTTTTTTTAAGTTATTTATGTTTATAATGGAGCTTGGCTGCTTTTCCCTGCTGTGTTTATGCCGCTTTACACCCTCTTGATTCACTTGCAGAGTGATATCGATACATAGGTTTTCAGATTCTTACTAGTCAGATATATTCTTGTGCGGTGACTAGGGGGTGTTGAGTCCAGTTCACTGAGCAGGGAGTAGGCCTTGTCTATTATATATTTGGCTTATGGAGTGGTCTCTGAGCTAATTTCAAACCCCTGTTTTATGCATCACCCCACCTCACCTTTTCCGTTAAGCAGCCATAGTGTGTCTTCTAAAGGTGTGACTCTGTTCTGTTTTGTAATTCAGTTCAAGTGTAGCGATTTTGACATTCCCTCTATAAGCGATATCTTAGGATAAGTGTCTTTTTCTGTGTGACTTATTTCACTTAGAATCATCGTCGCTAAATCCACTCATCATGGTGCTAACTAGCCTGATGACACTGATTTCATGGCTGAGTGATATTCCATTGTGCCAAGTACCACCATTTGTTTATCCATTTTTCTCTTTCCTGGGATATTGAAGGCGTGACAAAGTGGAGGTTCTTGGAAACAGAGCAGCCGTAAAGTTCGGGGTGCCTGTGTCTTGTTGATTTTTAGTTTTCCCAATTTATATGCCCATGAGTGGAAGTGCGCTATGCTCTCTAAGCTGTGTTTATTACTTTTTTCAGGATACACCGTACACTTCTCCAGAGTGCCTGTTGGCAATTTACGTCCCGCCCATCAGCTTAGCAAGGCTTCCATGTCTCCATGGCCTGTCCTGCTTTTCTGGTTTTTAAACTTTTTCAGCATGGCCCTTTTGACCGAGGGCAAGCGAGACTTCTTTGTAGCACTGATTTGCCCTTCCGGCTTGCTTGGTTGGCTAAAAAGGGCGTATGCGTTTTTTCCTGAATATATTCAGGAAAAAACGCATACGCCCTTTTTGGCCAAGGGCATCATTGTCAACGTTTTGCCGTTTTTCATGTGCTTTAAAGGCGAGTCGAATCTACCTCCTGAAATCTGTTTCCTGCAAATCTGCCTTGCTTTCAAATCCTCTTCGTTGCCTTCCCTCAATATATTTGTGGACGAGAGTTCTCATTTATAACTCTGCACGTTTGTGAATTGCAGTGCCCCTGAGCTCCATTTGTCTACTCGCTTTTTTGGGAGCTGTCCGCAAAAGCGCAGGATTGCTTCAGGCCCTATTTGGGTTCTGGGGGGCAGGCTGAGCCTGTGGTTCATTCTTCTTCCTGATGGGAAAATGGAGTGACCTGTGCCTGTCCCAACACCTAGGGCTAGTCTCTCGTTGGTTCCCCGTCTTCCCGTTCATCCTCAGGACAAATTGCAACCTGTACGAAACAGGAGGTTAAAGGTGCTGATTCTCCAAGTAGGGAGATGTTTAGTCAAGCGGCTAGAATGGTGAACCCGAGCACAAGGAGAGGAGAAATGAGGTGCGTTTTAGAAGCCTTTCCCGATCTCACGGCATACAATCCTCTGGGTTTCCCATGCATGTTTTGATGTAGGAAGATGCCCTTGTACCTGGAGATTTGAGACCCATGGGGTGGGTACCCCACGGTATTACTTTAAAGTATCTGCGTTTGCTCACCCAACCTCACCAATCCTCTCAGCCCCAAGAGTGTCCAGCCTTATGTCTCATCCAGCTGTGGCTCTAGATATGGTCGAACCAGGTGGCATCAGAGCCCCTGAACTGATTTTGTAAGAATTTCTCTCTCTTTCACTGTCTTTGTTTTGTGGGATTTTTAAGTAATTTATGTTTAGAATGGGGCTTTGCTGCTTTTCCCTGCTGTGTTTATGCCGCTTTACACCCTCTTGATTCACTTGCAGAGAGATATCGATACATAGGTTTTCAGATTCTTACTAGTCAGATATATTCTTGTGCGGTGACTAGGGGGTGTTGAGTCCAGTTCACTGAGCAGGGGGTAGGCCTTGTCTATTACATATTTGGCTTATGGAGCGGTCTCTGAGCTAATTTCAAACCCTTGTTTTATGCATCACCCCACCTCACCTTTCCCGTTAAGCAGCCATAGTGTGTCTTCTAAAGGTGTGACTCTGTTCTGTTTTGTAATTCAGTTCAAGCGTAGCGATTTTGACATTCCCTCTATAAGCGATATCTTAGGATAAGTGTCTTTTTCTGAGTGACTTATTTCACTTAGAATCATCGTCGCTAAATCCACTCATCATGCTGCTAACTAGCCTTAGGACATTGATTTCATGGCTGAGTGATATTCCATTGTGCCAAGTACCACCATTTGTTTATCCATTTTTCTCTTTCCTGGGATATTGAAGGTGTACTGAAGTGGAGGTTCTTGGAAACAGAGCAGCCGTAAAGTTTGGGGTGCCTGTGTCTTGTTGATTTTTAGTTTTCCCAATTTATACACCCATGAGTGGAAGTGCCCTATGCTCTCTAAGCTGTGTTTATTACTTGTTTCAGGACACACCGTACACTTCTCCAGAGTGCCTGTTGGCAATTTACATCCCGCCCATCAGCGTAGCAAGGCTCCCATGTCTCCATGGCCTGTCCTGCTTTTCTGGTTTTTACACTTTTTTCAGCATGGCATTTTTGACCGAGGGCAAGCGAGACTTCTTTGTAGCACTGATTTGCCCTTCCGGCTTGCTTGGTTGGCCAAAAAGGGCGTATGCGATTTTTCCTGAATATATTCAGGAAAAAACGCATACGCCCTTTTTGGCCAAGGGCATTATTGTCAACGTTTTGCCGCTTTTCATGTGCTTTAAAGGCGAGTCGAATCTACCTCCTGAAATCTGTTTCCTGCAAATCTGCCTTGCTTTCAAATCCTCTTCGTTGCCTTCCCTCAATATATTTGTGGACGAGAGTTCTCATTTATAACTCTGCACGTTTGTGAATTGCAGTGCCCCTGAGCTCCATTTGTCTACTCGCTTTTTTGGGAGCTGGCCGCAAAAGCGCAGGATTGTTTCAGGCCCTATTCGGCTTCCAGGGGGCAGGCGGAGCCTGTGGTTCATTCTTCTTCCTGATGGGAAAATGGAGTGACCTGTGCCTGTCCCAACACCTAGGGCTAGTCTCTCGTTGGTTCC
Organism: Eubalaena glacialis; assembly: GCF_028564815.1. NCBI lineage: Eukaryota > Metazoa > Chordata > Mammalia > Artiodactyla > Balaenidae > Eubalaena > Eubalaena glacialis. The sequence continues at coordinate 103,937 of NW_026871427.1, forward strand.
CCATCTTCCCGTTCATCCTCAGGACAAATTGCAACCTGTACGAAACAGGAGGTTAAAGGTGCTGATTCTCCAAGTAGGGAGATGCTTAGTCAAGCGGCTGGAATGGCGAACCCGAGCACAAGGAGAGGAGAAATGAGGTGCGTTTTAGAAACCTTTCCCGATCTCACGGCATACCATCTTCTGGGTTTCCCTTGCATGTTTTGATGTAGGAAGATGCCCTTGTACCTGCAGATTTGAGACCCATGGGGTGTGTACCCCGCGGTTTTACTTTAAAGTATCTGCATTTTCTCACCCAACCTCACCAATCCTCTCAGCCCCAAGAGTGTCCAGCCTTATGTCTCATCCAGCTGTGGGTCTAGATATGGTCAATCCAGGTTGTATCAGAGACCTTGAACGGATTTTGTAAGAATTTCTCTCTCTTTCACTGTCTTTGTTTTGTGGGATTTGTAAAGTAATTTATGTTTAGAATGCGTCTTGACTGCTTTTCCCTGCTGTGTTTATGCCGCTTTACACCCTCTTGATTCACTTGCAGAGAGATATCGATACATAGGTTTTCAGATTCTTACTAGTCAGATATATTCTTGTGCGGTGACTAGGGGGTGTTGAGTCCAGTTCACTGAGCAGGGAGTAGGCCTTGTCTATTACATATTTGGCTTATGGAGCGGTCTCTGAGCTAATTTCAAACCCTTGTTTTATGCATCACCCCACCTCACCTTTCCCATTAAGCAGCCATAGTGTGTCTTCTAATGGTGTGACTCTGTTCTGTTTTGTAATTCAGTTCAAGTGTAGCGATTTTGACATTCCCTCTATAAGCGATATCTTAGGATAAGTGCCTTTTTCTGTGTGACTTATTTCACTTAGAATCATCGTACCTAAATCCACTCATCATGCTGCTAACTAGCCTTATGACATTGATTTCATGGCTGAGTGATATTCCATTGTGCCAAGTACCACCATTTGTTTATCCATTTTTCTCTTTCCTGGGATATTGAAGGTGTACCGAAGCAGAGGTTCTTGGCAACAGAGCAGCCGTAAAGTTTGGGGGGCCTGTGTCTTGTTGAGTTTTAGTTTTTCCAATTTATACGCCCATGAGTGGAAGTGCCCTATGCTCTTTAAGCTGTGTTTATTACTTGTTTCAGGACACACCGTACAGTTCTCCAGAGTGCCTGTTGGCAATTTACATCCCGCCCATCAGCGTAGTAAGGCTCCCATGTCTCCATGGCCTGTCCTGCTTTTCTGGTTTTTACACTTTTTTCAGCATGGCCCTTTTGACCGAGGGCAAGCAAGACTTCTTTGTAGCGCTGATTTGCCCTTCCGGCTTGCTTGGTTGGCCAAAAAGGGCGTATGCATTTTTTCCTGAATATATTCAGGAAAAAACGCATACGCCCTTTTTCGCCAAGGGCATCATTGTCAACGTTTTGCCGTTTTTCATGTGCTTTAAAGGCGAGTCGAATCTACCTCCTGAAATCTGTTTCCTGCAAATCTGCCTTGCTTTCAAATCCTCTTCGTTGCCTTCCCTCAATATATTTGTGGACGAGAGTTCTCATTTATAACTCTGCACGTTTGTGAATTGCAGTGCCCCTGAGCTCCATTTGTCTACTCGCTTTTTTGGGAGCTGTCCGCAAAAGCGCAGGATTGCTTCAGGCCCTATTTGGGTTCTGGGGGGCAGGCTGAGCCTGTGGTTCATTCTTCTTCCTGATGGGAAAATGGAGTGACCTGTGCCTGTCCCAACACCTAGGGCTAGTCTCTCGTTGGTTCCCCGTCTTCCCGTTCATCCTCAGGACAAATTGCAACCTGTACGAAACAGGAGGTTAAAGGTGCTGATTCTCCAAGTAGGGAGATGTTTAGTCAAGCGGCTAGAATGGTGAACCCGAGCACAAGGAGAGGAGAAATGAGGTGCGTTTTAGAAGCCTTTCCCGATCTCACGGCATACAATCCTCTGGGTTTCCCATGCATGTTTTGATGTAGGAAGATGCCCTTGTACCTGGAGATTTGAGACCCATGGGGTGGGTACCCCACGGTATTACTTTAAAGTATCTGCGTTTGCTCACCCAACCTCACCAATCCTCTCAGCCCCAAGAGTGTCCAGCCTTATGTCTCATCCAGCTGTGGCTCTAGATATGGTCGAACCAGGTGGCATCAGAGCCCCTGAACTGATTTTGTAAGAATTTCTCTCTCTTTCACTGTCTTTGTTTTGTGGGATTTTTAAGTAATTTATGTTTAGAATGGGGCTTTGCTGCTTTTCCCTGCTGTGTTTATGCCGCTTTACACCCTCTTGATTCACTTGCAGAGAGATATCGATACATAGGTTTTCAGATTCTTACTAGTCAGATATATTCTTGTGCGGTGACTAGGGGGTGTTGAGTCCAGTTCACTGAGCAGGGGGTAGGCCTTGTCTATTACATATTTGGCTTATGGAGCGGTCTCTGAGCTAATTTCAAACCCTTGTTTTATGCATCACCCCACCTCACCTTTCCCGTTAAGCAGCCATAGTGTGTCTTCTAAAGGTGTGACTCTGTTCTGTTTTGTAATTCAGTTCAAGCGTAGCGATTTTGACATTCCCTCTATAAGCGATATCTTAGGATAAGTGTCTTTTTCTGAGTGACTTATTTCACTTAGAATCATCGTCGCTAAATCCACTCATCATGCTGCTAACTAGCCTTAGGACATTGATTTCATGGCTGAGTGATATTCCATTGTGCCAAGTACCACCATTTGTTTATCCATTTTTCTCTTTCCTGGGATATTGAAGGTGTACTGAAGTGGAGGTTCTTGGAAACAGAGCAGCCGTAAAGTTTGGGGTGCCTGTGTCTTGTTGATTTTTAGTTTTCCCAATTTATACACCCATGAGTGGAAGTGCCCTATGCTCTCTAAGCTGTGTTTATTACTTGTTTCAGGACACACCGTACACTTCTCCAGAGTGCCTGTTGGCAATTTACATCCCGCCCATCAGCGTAGCAAGGCTCCCATGTCTCCATGGCCTGTCCTGCTTTTCTGGTTTTTACACTTTTTTCAGCATGGCATTTTTGACCGAGGGCAAGCGAGACTTCTTTGTAGCACTGATTTGCCCTTCCGGCTTGCTTGGTTGGCCAAAAAGGGCGTATGCGATTTTTCCTGAATATATTCAGGAAAAAACGCATACGCCCTTTTTGGCCAAGGGCATTATTGTCAACGTTTTGCCGCTTTTCATGTGCTTTAAAGGCGAGTCGAATCTACCTCCTGAAATCTGTTTCCTGCAAATCTGCCTTGCTTTCAAATCCTCTTCGTTGCCTTCCCTCAATATATTTGTGGACGAGAGTTCTCATTTATAACTCTGCACGTTTGTGAATTGCAGTGCCCCTGAGCTCCATTTGTCTACTCGCTTTTTTGGGAGCTGGCCGCAAAAGCGCAGGATTGTTTCAGGCCCTATTCGGCTTCCAGGGGGCAGGCGGAGCCTGTGGTTCATTCTTCTTCCTGATGGGAAAATGGAGTGACCTGTGCCTGTCCCAACACCTAGGGCTAGTCTCTCGTTGGTTCCCCATCTTCCCGTTCATCCTCAGGACAAATTGCAACCTGTACGAAACAGGAGGTTAAAGGTGCTGATTCTCCAAGTAGGGAGATGCTTAGTCAAGCGGCTGGAATGGCGAACCCGAGCACAAGGAGAGGAGAAATGAGGTGCGTTTTAGAAACCTTTCCCGATCTCACGGCATACCATCTTCTGGGTTTCCCTTGCATGTTTTGATGTAGGAAGATGCCCTTGTACCTGCAGATTTGAGACCCATGGGGTGTGTACCCCGCGGTTTTACTTTAAAGTATCTGCATTTTCTCACCCAACCTCACCAATCCTCTCAGCCCCAAGAGTGTCCAGCCTTATGTCTCATCCAGCTGTGGGTCTAGATATGGTCAATCCAGGTTGTATCAGAGACCTTGAACGGATTTTGTAAGAATTTCTCTCTCTTTCACTGTCTTTGTTTTGTGGGATTTGTAAAGTAATTTATGTTTAGAATGCGTCTTGACTGCTTTTCCCTGCTGTGTTTATGCCGCTTTACACCCTCTTGATTCACTTGCAGAGAGATATCGATACATAGGTTTTCAGATTCTTACTAGTCAGATATATTCTTGTGCGGTGACTAGGGGGTGTTGAGTCCAGTTCACTGAGCAGGGAGTAGGCCTTGTCTATTACATATTTGGCTTATGGAGCGGTCTCTGAGCTAATTTCAAACCCTTGTTTTATGCATCACCCCACCTCACCTTTCCCATTAAGCAGCCATAGTGTGTCTTCTAATGGTGTGACTCTGTTCTGTTTTGTAATTCAGTTCAAGTGTAGCGATTTTGACATTCCCTCTATAAGCGATATCTTAGGATAAGTGCCTTTTTCTGTGTGACTTATTTCACTTAGAATCATCGTACCTAAATCCACTCATCATGCTGCTAACTAGCCTTATGACATTGATTTCATGGCTGAGTGATATTCCATTGTGCCAAGTACCACCATTTGTTTATCCATTTTTCTCTTTCCTGGGATATTGAAGGTGTACCGAAGCAGAGGTTCTTGGCAACAGAGCAGCCGTAAAGTTTGGGGGGCCTGTGTCTTGTTGAGTTTTAGTTTTTCCAATTTATACGCCCATGAGTGGAAGTGCCCTATGCTCTTTAAGCTGTGTTTATTACTTGTTTCAGGACACACCGTACAGTTCTCCAGAGTGCCTGTTGGCAATTTACATCCCGCCCATCAGCGTAGTAAGGCTCCCATGTCTCCATGGCCTGTCCTGCTTTTCTGGTTTTTACACTTTTTTCAGCATGGCCCTTTTGACCGAGGGCAAGCAAGACTTCTTTGTAGCGCTGATTTGCCCTTCCGGCTTGCTTGGTTGGCCAAAAAGGGCGTATGCATTTTTTCCTGAATATATTCAGGAAAAAACGCATACGCCCTTTTTCGCCAAGGGCATCATTGTCAACGTTTTGCTGCTTTTCATGTGCTTTAAAGGCGAGTCGAATCTACCTCCTGAAATCTGTTTCCTGCAAATCTGCCTTGCTTTCAAATCTTCTTCGTTGCCTTCCCTCAATATATTTGTGGACGAGAGTTCTCATTTATAACTCTGCACGTTTGTGAATTTTAGTGCCCCTGAGCTCCATTTGTCTACTCGCTTTTTTGGGAGCTGGCCGCAAAAGCGCAGGATTGCTTCAGGCCCTATTTTGGTTCTGGGGGGCAGGCTGAGCCTGTGGTTCATTCTTCTTCCTGATGGGAAAATGGAGTGACCTGTGCCTGTCCCAACACCTAGGGCTAGTCTCTCGTTGGTTCCCCGTCTTCCCGTTCATCCTCAGGACAAATTGCAACCTGTACGAAACAGGAGGTTAAAGGTGCTGATTCTACAAGTAGGGAGATGTTTAGTCAAGCGCCTAGAATGGCGAACCCGAGCACAAGGAGAGGAGAAATGAGGTGCGTTTTAGAAGCCTTTCCCGATCTCACGGCATACAATTCTCTGGGTTTCCCATGCATGTTTGGATGTAGGAAGATGCCCTTGTACCTGGAGATTTGAGACCCATGGGGTGGGTACCCCGCAGTATTACTTTAAAGTATCTGCGTTTGCTCACCCAACCTCACCAATCCTCTCAGCCCCAAGAGTGTCCAGCCTTATGTCTCATCCAGCTGTGGGTCTAGATATGGTCAATCCAGGTTGCATCAGAGACCCTGAACGGATTTTGTAAGAATTTCTCTCTCTTTCACTGTCTTTGTTTTGTGGGTTTTTTTAAGTTATTTATGTTTAGAATGGAGCTTGGCTGCTTTTCCCTGCTGTGTTTATGCCGCTTTACACCCTCTTGATTCACTTGCAGAGAGATATCGATACATAGGTTTTCAGATTCTTACTAGTCAGATATATTCTTGTGCGGTGACTAGGGGGTGTTGAGTCCAGTTCACTGAGCAGGGAGTAGGCCTTGTCTATTATATATTTGGCTTATGGAGTGGTCTCTGAGCTAATTTCAAACCCCTGTTTTATGTATCACCCCACCTCACCTTTTCCGTTAAGCAGCCATAGTGTGTCTTCTAAAGGTGTGACTCTGTTCTGTTTTGTAATTCAGTTCAAGTGTAGCGATTTTGACATTCCCTCTATAAGCGATATCTTAGGATAAGTGTCTTTTTCTGTGTGACTTATTTCACTTAGAATCATCGTCGCTAAATCCACTCATCATGGTGCTAACTAGCCTGATGACACTGATTTCATGGCTGAGTGATATTCCATTGTGCCAAGTACCACCATTTGTTTATCCATTTTTCTCTTTCCTGGGATATTGAAGGCGTGACAAAGTGGAGGTTCTTGGAAACAGAGCAGCCGTAAAGGTCGGGGTGCCTGTGTCTTGTTGATTTTTAGTTTTCCCAATTTATATGCCCATGAGTGGAAGTGCGCTATGCTCTCTAAGCTGTGTTTATTACTTTTTTCAGGACACACCGTACACTTCTCCAGAGTGCCTGTTGGCAATTTACGTCCCGCCCATCAGCTTAGCAAGGCTTCCATGTCTCCATGGCCTGTCCTGCTTTTCTGGTTTTTAAACTTTTTCAGCATGGCCCTTTTGACCGAGGGCAAGCGAGACTTCTTTGTAGCACTGATTTGCCCTTCCGGCTTGCTTGGTTGGCTAAAAAGGGCGTATGCGTTTTTTCCTGAATATATTCAGGAAAAAACGCATACGCCCTTTTTGGCCAAGGGCATCATTGTCAACGTTTTGCCGTTTTTCATGTGCTTTAAAGGCGAGTCGAATCTACCTCCTGAAATCTGTTTCCTGCAAATCTGCCTTGCTTTCAAATCTTCTTCATTGCCTTCCCTCAATATATTTGTGGACGAGAGTTCTCATTTATAACTCTGCACGTTTGTGAATTTTAGTGCCCCTGAGCTCCATTTGTCTACTCGCTTTTTTGGGAGCTGGCCGCAAAAGTGCAGGATTGCTTCAGGCCCTATTTTGGTTCTGGGGGGCAGGCTGAGCCTGTGGTTCATTCTTCTTCCTGATGGGAAAATGGAGTGACCTGTGCCTGTCCCAACACCTAGGGCTAGTCTCTCGTTGGTTCCCCGTCTTCCCGTTCATCCTCAGGACAAATTGCAACCTGTACGGAACAGGAGGTTAAAGGTGCTGATTCTACAAGTAGGGAGATGTTTAGTCAAGCGCCTAGAATGGCGAACCCGAGCACAAGGAGAGGAGAAATGAGGTGCGTTTTAGAAGCCTTTCCCGATCTCACGGCATACAATTCTCTGGGTTTCCCATGCATGTTTGGATGTAGGAAGATGCCCTTGTACCTGGAGATTTGAGACCCATGGGGTGGGTACCCCGCAGTATTACTTTAAAGTATCTGCGTTTGCTCACCCAACCTCACCAATCCTCTCAGCCCCAAGAGTGTCCAGCCTTATGTCTCATCCAGCTGTGGGTCTAGATATGGTCAATCCAGGTTGCATCAGAGACCCTGAACGGATTTTGTAAGAATTTCTCTCTCTTTCACTGTCTTTGTTTTGTGGGTTTTTTTAAGTTATTTATGTTTAGAATGGAGCTTGGCTGCTTTTCCCTGCTGTGTTTATGCCGCTTTACACCCTCTTGATTCACTTGCAGAGAGATATCGATACATAGGTTTTCAGATTCTTACTAGTCAGATATATTCTTGTGCGGTGACTAGGGGGTGTTGAGTCCAGTTCACTGAGCAGGGAGTAGGCCTTGTCTATTATATATTTGGCTTATGGAGTGGTCTCTGAGCTAATTTCAAACCCCTGTTTTATGTATCACCCCACCTCACCTTTTCCGTTAAGCAGCCATAGTGTGTCTTCTAAAGGTGTGACTCTGTTCTGTTTTGTAATTCAGTTCAAGTGTAGCGATTTTGACATTCCCTCTATAAGCGATATCTTAGGATAAGTGTCTTTTTCTGTGTGACTTATTTCACTTAGAATCATCGTCGCTAAATCCACTCATCATGGTGCTAACTAGCCTGATGACACTGATTTCATGGCTGAGTGATATTCCATTGTGCCAAGTACCACCATTTGTTTATCCATTTTTCTCTTTCCTGGGATATTGAAGGCGTGACAAAGTGGAGGTTCTTGGAAACAGAGCAGCCGTAAAGTTCGGGGTGCCTGTGTCTTGTTGATTTTTAGTTTTCCCAATTTATATGCCCATGAGTGGAATTGCGCTATGCTCTCTAAGCTGTGTTTATTACTTTTTTCAGGACACACCGTACACTTCTCCAGAGTGCCTGTTGGCAATTTACGTCCCGCCCATCAGCTTAGCAAGGCTTCCATGTCTCCATGGCCTGTCCTGCTTTTCTGGTTTTTAAACTTTTTCAGCATGGCCCTTTTGACCGAGGGCAAGCGAGACTTCTTTGTAGCACTGATTTGCCCTTCCGGCTTGCTTGGTTGGCTAAAAAGGGCGTATGCGTTTTTTCCTGAATATATTCAGGAAAAAACGCATACGCCCTTTTTGGCCAAGGGCATCATTGTCAACGTTTTGCCGTTTTTCATGTGCTTTAAAGGCGAGTCGAATCTACCTCCTGAAATCTGTTTCCTGCAAATCTGCCTTGCTTTCAAATCCTCTTCGTTGCCTTCCCTCAATATATTTGTGGACGAGAGTTCTCATTTATTACTATGCAAGTTTCTGAATTGCAGTGCCCCTGAGCTCCATTTGTCTCCTCGCTTTTTTGTGAGCTGGCCGCAAAAGCGCAGGATTGCTTCAGGCCCTCTTCTGGTTCTGGGGGGCAGGCTGAGCCTGTGGTTCATTCTTCTTCCTGATGTGAAAATGGAGTGACCTGTGCCTGTCCCAACACCTAGGGCTAGTCTCTCATTGGTTCCCCGTCTTCCCGTTCATCCTCAGGACAAATTGCAACCTGTACGAAACAGGAGGTTAAAGGTGCTGATTCTCCAAGTAGGGAGATGTTTAGTCAAGCGGCTAGAATGGTGAACCCGAGCACAAGGAGAGGAGAAATGAGGTGCGTTTTAGAAGCCTTTCCCGATCTCACGGCATACAAACCTCTGGGTTTCCCATGCATGTTTTGATGTAGGAAGATGCCCTTGTACCTGGAGATTTGAGACCCATGGGGTGGGTACCCCGCGGTATTACTTTAAAGTATCTGCGTTTGCTCACCCAACCTCACCAATCCTCTCAGCCCCAAGAGTGTCCAGCCTTATGTCTCATCCAGCTGTGGCTCTAGATATGGTCGAACCAGGTGGCATCAGAGCCCCTGAACTGATTTTGTAAGAATTTCTCTCTCTTTCACTGTCTTTGTTTTGTGGGATTTTTAAGTAATTTATGTTTAGAATGGGGCTTTGCTGCTTTTCCCTGCTGTGTTTATGCCGCTTTACACCCTCTTGATTCACTTGCAGAGAGATATCGATACATAGGTTTTCAGATTCTTACTAGTCAGATATATTCTTGTGCGGTGACTAGGGGGTGTTGAGTCCAGTTCACTGAGCAGGGGGTAGGCCTTGTCTATTACATATTTGGCTTATGGAGCGGTCTCTGAGCTAATTTCAAACCCTTGTTTTATGCATCACCCCACCTCACCTTTCCCGTTAAGCAGACATAGTGTGTCTTCTAAAGGTGTGACTCTGTTCTGTTTTGTAATTCAGTTCAAGCGTAGCGATTTTGACATTCCCTCTATAAGCGATATCTTAGGATAAGTGTCTTTTTCTGAGTGACTTATTTCACTTAGAATCATCGTCGCTAAATCCACTCATCATGCTGCTAACTAGCCTTAGGACATTGATTTCATGGCTGAGTGATATTCCATTGTGCCAAGTACCACCATTTGTTTATCCATTTTTCTCTTTCCTGGGATATTGAAGGTGTACTGAAGTGGAGGTTCTTGGAAACAGAGCAGCCGTAAAGTTTGGGGTGCCTGTGTCTTGTTGATTTTTAGTTTTCCCAATTTATACACCCATGAGTGGAAGTGCCCTATGCTCTCTAAGCTGTGTTTATTACTTGTTTCAGGACACACCGTACACTTCTCCAGAGTGCCTGTTGGCAATTTACATCCCGCCCATCAGCGTAGCAAGGCTCCCATGTCTCCATGGCCTGTCCTGCTTTTCTGGTTTTTACACTTTTTTCAGCATGGCATTTTTGACCGAGGGCAAGCGAGACTTCTTTGTAGCACTGATTTGCCCTTCCGGCTTGCTTGGTTGGCCAAAAAGGGCGTATGCGATTTTTCCTGAATATATTCAGGAAAAAACGCATACGACCTTTTTGGCCAAGGGCATTATTGTCAACGTTTTGCCGCTTTTCATGTGCTTTAAAGGCGAGTCGAATCTACCTCCTGAAATCTGTTTCCTGCAAATCTGCCTTGCTTTCAAATCCTCTTCGTTGCCTTCCCTCAATATATTTGTGGACGAGAGTTCTCATTTATAACTCTGCACGTTTGTGAATTGCAGTGCCCCTGAGCTCCATTTGTCTACTCGCTTTTTTGGGAGCTGTCCGCAAAAGCGCAGGATTGCTTCAGGCCCTATTTGGGTTCTGGGGGGCAGGCTGAGCCTGTGGTTCATTCTTCTTCCTGATGGGAAAATGGAGTGACCTGTGCCTGTCCCAACACCTAGGGCTAGTCTCTAGTTGGTTCCCCGTCTTCCCGTTCATCCTCAGGACAAATTGCAACCTGTACGAAACAGGAGGTTAAAGGTGCTGATTCTCCAAGTAGGGAGATGTTTAGTCAAGCGGCTAGAATGGTGAACCCGAGCACAAGGAGAGGAGAAATGAGGTGCGTTTTAGAAGCCTTTCCCGATCTCACGGCATACAAACCTCTGGGTTTCCCATGCATGTTTTGATGTAGGAAGATGCCCTTGTACCTGGAGATTTGAGACCCATGGGGTGGGTACCCCGTGGTATTACTTTAAAGTATCTGCGTTTGCTCACCCAACCTCACCAATCCTCTCAGCCCCAAGAGTGTCCAGCCTTATGTCTCATCCAGCTGTGGCTCTAGATATGGTCGAACCAGGTGGCATCAGAGCCCCTGAACTGATTTTGTAAGAATTTCTCTCTCTTTCACTGTCTTTGTTTTGTGGGATTTTTAAGTAATTTATGTTTAGAATGGGGCTTTGCTGCTTTTCCCTGCTGTGTTTATTCCGCTTTACACCCTCTTGATTCACTTGCAGAGAGATATCGATACATAGGTTTTCAGATTCTTACTAGTCAGATATATTCTTGTGCGGTGACTAGGGGGTGTTGAGTCCAGTTCACTGAGCAGGGGGTAGGCCTTGTCTATTACATATTTGGCTTATGGAGCGGTCTCTGAGCTAATTTCAAACCCTTGTTTTATGCATCACCCCACCTCACCTTTCCCGTTAAGCAGACATAGTGTGTCTTCTAAAGGTGTGACTCTGTTCTGTTTTGTAATTCAGTTCAAGCGTAGCGATTTTGACATTCCCTCTATAAGCGATATCTTAGGATAAGTGTCTTTTTCTGAGTGACTTATTTCACTTAGAATCATTGTCGCTAAATCCACTCATCATGCTGCTAACTAGCCTTAGGACATTGATTTCATGGCTGAGTGATATTCCATTGTGCCAAGTACCACCATTTGTTTATCCATTTTTCTCTTTCCTGGGATATTGAAGGTGTACTGAAGTGGAGGTTCTTGGAAACAGAGCAGCCGTAAAGTTTGGGGTGCCTGTGTCTTGTTGATTTTTAGTTTTCCCAATTTATACACCCATGAGTGGAAGTGCCCTATGCTCTCTAAGCTGTGTTTATTACTTGTTTCAGGACACACCGTACACTTCTCCAGAGTGCCTGTTGGCAATTTACGTCCCGCCCATCAGCTTAGCAAGGCTTCCATGTCTCCATGGCCTGTCCTGCTTTTCTGGTTTTTAAACTTTTTCAGCATGGCCCTTTTGACCGAGGGCAAGCGAGACTTCTTTGTAGCACTGATTTGCCCTTCCGGCTTGCTTGGTTGGCTAAAAAGGGCGTATGCGTTTTTTCCTGAATATATTCAGGAAAAAACGCATACGCCCTTTTTGGCCAAGGGCATCATTGTCAACGTTTTGCCGTTTTTCATGTGCTTTAAAGGCGAGTCGAATCTACCTCCTGAAATCTGTTTCCTGCAAATCTGCCTTGCTTTCAAATCTTCTTCATTGCCTTCCCTCAATATATTTGTGGACGAGAGTTCTCATTTATAACTCTGCACGTTTGTGAATTTTAGTGCCCCTGAGCTCCATTTGTCTACTCGCTTTTTTGGGAGCTGGCCGCAAAAGTGCAGGATTGCTTCAGGCCCTATTTTGGTTCTGGGGGGCAGGCTGAGCCTGTGGTTCATTCTTCTTCCTGATGGGAAAATGGAGTGACCTGTGCCTGTCCCAACACCTAGGGCTAGTCTCTCGTTGGTTCCCCGTCTTCCCGTTCATCCTCAGGACAAATTGCAACCTGTACGGAACAGGAGGTTAAAGGTGCTGATTCTACAAGTAGGGAGATGTTTAGTCAAGCGCCTAGAATGGCGAACCCGAGCACAAGGAGAGGAGAAATGAGGTGCGTTTTAGAAGCCTTTCCCGATCTCACGGCATACAATTCTCTGGGTTTCCCATGCATGTTTGGATGTAGGAAGATGCCCTTGTACCTGGAGATTTGAGACCCATGGGGTGGGTACCCCGCAGTATTACTTTAAAGTATCTGCGTTTGCTCACCCAACCTCACCAATCCTCTCAGCCCCAAGAGTGTCCAGCCTTATGTCTCATCCAGCTGTGGGTCTAGATATGGTCAATCCAGGTTGCATCAGAGACCCTGAACGGATTTTGTAAGAATTTCTCTCTCTTTCACTGTCTTTGTTTTGTGGGTTTTTTTAAGTTATTTATGTTTAGAATGGAGCTTGGCTGCTTTTCCCTGCTGTGTTTATGCCGCTTTACACCCTCTTGATTCACTTGCAGAGAGATATCGATACATAGGTTTTCAGATTCTTACTAGTCAGATATATTCTTGTGCGGTGACTAGGGGGTGTTGAGTCCAGTTCACTGAGCAGGGAGTAGGCCTTGTCTATTATATATTTGGCTTATGGAGTGGTCTCTGAGCTAATTTCAAACCCCTGTTTTATGTATCACCCCACCTCACCTTTTCCGTTAAGCAGCCATAGTGTGTCTTCTAAAGGTGTGACTCTGTTCTGTTTTGTAATTCAGTTCAAGTGTAGCGATTTTGACATTCCCTCTATAAGCGATATCTTAGGATAAGTGTCTTTTTCTGTGTGACTTATTTCACTTAGAATCATCGTCGCTAAATCCACTCATCATGGTGCTAACTAGCCTGATGACACTGATTTCATGGCTGAGTGATATTCCATTGTGCCAAGTACCACCATTTGTTTATCCATTTTTCTCTTTCCTGGGATATTGAAGGCGTGACAAAGTGGAGGTTCTTGGAAACAGAGCAGCCGTAAAGTTCGGGGTGCCTGTGTCTTGTTGATTTTTAGTTTTCCCAATTTATATGCCCATGAGTGGAATTGCGCTATGCTCTCTAAGCTGTGTTTATTACTTTTTTCAGGACACACCGTACACTTCTCCAGAGTGCCTGTTGGCAATTTACGTCCCGCCCATCAGCTTAGCAAGGCTTCCATGTCTCCATGGCCTGTCCTGCTTTTCTGGTTTTTAAACTTTTTCAGCATGGCCCTTTTGACCGAGGGCAAGCGAGACTTCTTTGTAGCACTGATTTGCCCTTCCGGCTTGCTTGGTTGGCTAAAAAGGGCGTATGCGTTTTTTCCTGAATATATTCAGGAAAAAACGCATACGCCCTTTTTGGCCAAGGGCATCATTGTCAACGTTTTGCCGTTTTTCATGTGCTTTAAAGGCGAGTCGAATCTACCTCCTGAAATCTGTTTCCTGCAAATCTGCCTTGCTTTCAAATCCTCTTCGTTGCCTTCCCTCAATATATTTGTGGACGAGAGTTCTCATTTATAACTATGCAAGTTTCTGAATTGCAGTGCCCCTGAGCTCCATTTGTCTCCTCGCTTTTTTGTGAGCTGGCCGCAAAAGCGCAGGATTGCTTCAGGCCCTCTTCTGGTTCTGGGGGGCAGGCTGAGCCTGTGGTTCATTCTTCTTCCTGATGTGAAAATGGAGTGACCTGTGCCTGTCCCAACACCTAGGGCTAGTCTCTCATTGGTTCCCCGTCTTCCCGTTCATCCTCAGGACAAATTGCAACCTGTACGAAACAGGAGGTTAAAGGTGCTGATTCTCCAAGTAGGGAGATGTTTAGTCAAGCGGCTAGAATGGTGAACCCGAGCACAAGGAGAGGAGAAATGAGGTGCGTTTTAGAAGCCTTTCCCGATCTCACGGCATACAAACCTCTGGGTTTCCCATGCATGTTTTGATGTAGGAAGATGCCCTTGTACCTGGAGATTTGAGACCCATGGGGTGGGTACCCCGCGGTATTACTTTAAAGTATCTGCGTTTGCTCACCCAACCTCACCAATCCTCTCAGCCCCAAGAGTGTCCAGCCTTATGTCTCATCCAGCTGTGGCTCTAGATATGGTCGAACCAGGTGGCATCAGAGCCCCTGAACTGATTTTGTAAGAATTTCTCTCTCTTTCACTGTCTTTGTTTTGTGGGATTTTTAAGTAATTTATGTTTAGAATGGGGCTTTGCTGCTTTTCCCTGCTGTGTTTATGCCGCTTTACACCCTCTTGATTCACTTGCAGAGAGATATCGATACATAGGTTTTCAGATTCTTACTAGTCAGATATATTCTTGTGCGGTGACTAGGGGGTGTTGAGTCCAGTTCACTGAGCAGGGGGTAGGCCTTGTCTATTACATATTTGGCTTATGGAGCGGTCTCTGAGCTAATTTCAAACCCTTGTTTTATGCATCACCCCACCTCACCTTTCCCGTTAAGCAGACATAGTGTGTCTTCTAAAGGTGTGACTCTGTTCTGTTTTGTAATTCAGTTCAAGCGTAGCGATTTTGACATTCCCTCTATAAGCGATATCTTAGGATAAGTGTCTTTTTCTGAGTGACTTATTTCACTTAGAATCATCGTCGCTAAATCCACTCATCATGCTGCTAACTAGCCTTAGGACATTGATTTCATGGCTGAGTGATATTCCATTGTGCCAAGTACCACCATTTGTTTATCCATTTTTCTCTTTCCTGGGATATTGAAGGTGTACTGAAGTGGAGGTTCTTGGAAACAGAGCAGCCGTAAAGTTTGGGGTGCCTGTGTCTTGTTGATTTTTAGTTTTCCCAATTTATACACCCATGAGTGGAAGTGCCCTATGCTCTCTAAGCTGTGTTTATTACTTGTTTCAGGACACACCGTACACTTCTCCAGAGTGCCTGTTGGCAATTTACATCCCGCCCATCAGCGTAGCAAGGCTCCCATGTCTCCATGGCCTGTCCTGCTTTTCTGGTTTTTACACTTTTTTCAGCATGGCATTTTTGACCGAGGGCAAGCGAGACTTCTTTGTAGCACTGATTTGCCCTTCCGGCTTGCTTGGTTGGCCAAAAAGGGCGTATGCGATTTTTCCTGAATATATTCAGGAAAAAACGCATACGACCTTTTTGGCCAAGGGCATTATTGTCAACGTTTTGCCGCTTTTCATGTGCTTTAAAGGCGAGTCGAATCTACCTCCTGAAATCTGTTTCCTGCAAATCTGCCTTGCTTTCAAATCCTCTTCGTTGCCTTCCCTCAATATATTTGTGGACGAGAGTTCTCATTTATAACTCTGCACGTTTGTGAATTGCAGTGCCCCTGAGCTCCATTTGTCTACTCGCTTTTTTGGGAGCTGTCCGCAAAAGCGCAGGATTGCTTCAGGCCCTATTTGGGTTCTGGGGGGCAGGCTGAGCCTGTGGTTCATTCTTCTTCCTGATGGGAAAATGGAGTGACCTGTGCCTGTCCCAACACCTAGGGCTAGTCTCTAGTTGGTTCCCCGTCTTCCCGTTCATCCTCAGGACAAATTGCAACCTGTACGAAACAGGAGGTTAAAGGTGCTGATTCTCCAAGTAGGGAGATGTTTAGTCAAGCGGCTAGAATGGTGAACCCGAGCACAAGGAGAGGAGAAATGAGGTGCGTTTTAGAAGCCTTTCCCGATCTCACGGCATACAAACCTCTGGGTTTCCCATGCATGTTTTGATGTAGGAAGATGCCCTTGTACCTGGAGATTTGAGACCCATGGGGTGGGTACCCCGTGGTATTACTTTAAAGTATCTGCGTTTGCTCACCCAACCTCACCAATCCTCTCAGCCCCAAGAGTGTCCAGCCTTATGTCTCATCCAGCTGTGGCTCTAGATATGGTCGAACCAGGTGGCATCAGAGCCCCTGAACTGATTTTGTAAGAATTTCTCTCTCTTTCACTGTCTTTGTTTTGTGGGATTTTTAAGTAATTTATGTTTAGAATGGGGCTTTGCTGCTTTTCCCTGCTGTGTTTATTCCGCTTTACACCCTCTTGATTCACTTGCAGAGAGATATCGATACATAGGTTTTCAGATTCTTACTAGTCAGATATATTCTTGTGCGGTGACTAGGGGGTGTTGAGTCCAGTTCACTGAGCAGGGGGTAGGCCTTGTCTATTACATATTTGGCTTATGGAGCGGTCTCTGAGCTAATTTCAAACCCTTGTTTTATGCATCACCCCACCTCACCTTTCCCGTTAAGCAGACATAGTGTGTCTTCTAAAGGTGTGACTCTGTTCTGTTTTGTAATTCAGTTCAAGCGTAGCGATTTTGACATTCCCTCTATAAGCGATATCTTAGGATAAGTGTCTTTTTCTGAGTGACTTATTTCACTTAGAATCATTGTCGCTAAATCCACTCATCATGCTGCTAACTAGCCTTAGGACATTGATTTCATGGCTGAGTGATATTCCATTGTGCCAAGTACCACCATTTGTTTATCCATTTTTCTCTTTCCTGGGATATTGAAGGTGTACTGAAGTGGAGGTTCTTGGAAACAGAGCAGCCGTAAAGTTTGGGGTGCCTGTGTCTTGTTGATTTTTAGTTTTCCCAATTTATACACCCATGAGTGGAAGTGCCCTATGCTCTCTAAGCTGTGTTTATTACTTGTTTCAGGACACACCGTACACTTCTCCAGAGTGCCTGTTGGCAATTTACATCCCGCCCATCAGCGTAGCAAGGCTCCCATGTCTCCATGGCCTGTCCTGCTTTTCTGGTTTTTACACTTTTTTCAGCATGGCATTTTTGACCGAGGGCAAGCGAGACTTCTTTGTAGCACTGATTTGCCCTTCCGGCTTGCTTGGTTGGCCAAAAAGGGCGTATGCGATTTTTCCTGAATATATTCAGGAAAAAACGCATACGCCCTTTTTGGCCAAGGGCATTATTGTCAACGTTTTGCCGCTTTTCATGTGCTTTAAAGGCGAGTCGAATCTACCTCCTGAAATCTGTTTCCTGCAAATCTGCCTTGCTTTCAAATCCTCTTCGTTGCCTTCCCTCAATATATTTGTGGACGAGAGTTCTCATTTATAACTCTGCACGTTTGTGAATTGCAGTGCCCCTGAGCTCCATTTGTCTACTCGCTTTTTTGGGAGCTGGCCGCAAAAGCGCAGGATTGTTTCAGGCCCTATTCGGCTTCCAGGGGGCAGGCGGAGCCTGTGGTTCATTCTTCTTCCTGATGGGAAAATGGAGTGACCTGTGCCTGTCCCAACACCTAGGGTTTGTCTCTCGTTGGTTCCCCGTCTTCCCGTTCATCCTCAGGACAAATTACAACCTGTACGAAACAGGAGGTTAAAGGTGCTGATTCTCCAAGTAGGGAGATGGTTAGTCAAGCGGCTGGAATGGCGAACCCGAGCACAAGGAGAGGAGAAATGAGGTGCGTTTTAGAAACCTTTCCCGATCTCATGGCATACCATCTTCTGTGTTTCCCATGCATGTTTTGATGTAGGAAGATGCCCTTGTACCTGGAGATTTGAGACCCATGGGGTGTGTACCCCGCGGTTTTACTTTAAAGTATCTGCATTTTCTCACCCAACCTCACCAATCCTCTCAGCCCAAAGAGTGTCCAGCCTTATGTCTCATCCAGCTGTGGGTCTAGATATGGTCAATCCAGGTTGTATCAGAGACCTTGAACGGATTTTGTAAGAATTTCTCTCTCTTTCACTGTCTTTGTTTTGTGGGATTTGTAAAGTAATTTATGTTTAGAATGTGTCTTGGCTGCTTTTCCCTGCTGCGTTTATGCCGCTTTACACCCTCTTGATTCACTTGCAGAGAGATATCGATACATAGGTTTTCAGATTCTTACTAGTCAGATATATTCTTGTGCGGTGACTAGCGGGTGTTGAGTCCAGTTCACTGAGCAGGGAGTAGGCCTTGTCTATTACATATTTGGCTTATGGAGCGGTCTCTGAGCTAATTTCAAACCCTTGTTTTATGCATCACCCCACCTCACCTTTCCTGTTAAGCAGCCATAGTGTGTCTTCTAATGGTGTGACTCTGTTCTGTTTTGTAATTCAGTTCAAGTGTAGCGATTTTGACATTCCCTCTATAAGCGATATCTTAGGATAAGTGCCTTTTTCTGTGTGACTTATTTCACTTAGAATCATCGTACCTAAATCCACTCATCATGCTGCTAACTAGCCTTATGACATTGATTTCATGGCTGAGTGATATTCCATTGTGCCAAGTACCGCCATTTGTTTATCCATTTTTTTCTTTCCTGGGATATTGAAGGTGTACCGAAGTGGAGGTTCTTGGCAACAGAGCAGCCGTAAAGTTTGGGGTGCCTGTGTCTTGTTGAGTTTTAGTTTTTCCAATTTATACGCCCATGAGTGGAAGTGCCCTATGCTCTTTAAGCTGTGTTTATTACTTGTTTCAGGACACACCGTACACTTCTCCAGAGTGCCTGTTGGCAATTTACATCCCGCCCATCAGCGTAGCAAGGCTCCCATGTCTCCATGGCCTGTCCTGCTTTTCTGGTTTTTACACTTTTTTCAGCATGGCCCTTTTGACCGAGGGCAAGCGAGACTTCTTTGTAGCACTGATTTGCCCTTCCGGCTTGCTTGGTTGGCCAAAAAGGGCGTATGCGTTTTTTCCTGAATATATTCAGGAAAAAACGCATACGCCCTTTTTGGCCAAGGGCATCATTGTCAACGTTTTGCCGCTTTTCATGTGCTTTAAAGGCAAGTCGAATCTACCTCCTGAAATCTGTTTCCTGCAAATCTGCCTTGCTTTCAAATCCTCTTCGTTGCCTTCCCTCAATATATTTGTGGACGAGAGTTCTCATTTATAACTATGCAAGTTTCTGAATTGCAGTGCCCCTGACCTCCATTTGTCTCCTCGCTTTTTTGTGAGCTGGCCGCAAAAGCGCAGGATTGCTTCAGGCGCTATTCGGCTTCCATGGGGCCGGCGGAGCCGGTGGTTCATTCTTCTTCCTGATGGGAAAATGGAGTGACCTGTGCCTGTCCCAACACCTAGGGCTAGTCTCTCGTTGGTTCCCCGTCTTCCCGTTCATCCTCAGGACAAATTGCAACCTGTACGAAACAGGAGGTTAAAGGTGCTGATTCTCCAAGTAGGGAGATGTTTAGTCAAGCGGCTAGAATGGTGAACCCGAGCACAAGGAGAGGAGAAATGAGGTGCGTTTTAGAAGCCTTTCCCGATCTCACGGCATACAAACCTCTGGGTTTCCCATGCATGTTTTGATGTAGGAAGATGCCCTTGTACCTGGAGATTTGAGACCCATGTGGTGTGTACCCCGCGGTATTACTTTAAAGTATCTGCGTTTGCTCACCCAACCTCACCAATCCTCTCAGCCCCAAGAGTGTCCAGCCTTATGTCTCATCCAGCTGTGGCTCTAGATATGGTCGAACCAGGTGGCATCAGAGCCCCTGAACTGATTTTGTAAGAATTTCTCTCTCTTTCACTGTCTTTGTTTTGTGGGATTTTTAAGTAATTTATGTTTAGAATGGGGCTTTGCTGCTTTTCCCTGCTGTGTTTATGCCGCTTTACACCCTCTTGATTCACTTGCAGAGAGATATCGATACATAGGTTTTCAGATTCTTACTAGTCAGATATATTCTTGTGCGGTGACTAGGGGGTGTTGAGTCCAGTTCACTGAGCAGGGGGTAGGCCTTGTCTATTACATATTTGGCTTATGGAGCGGTCTCTGAGCTAAATTCAAACCCTTGTTTTATGCATCACCCCACCTCACCTTTCCCGTTAAGCAGCCATAGTGTGTCTTCTAAAGGTGTGACTCTGTTCTGTTTTGTAATTCAGTTCAAGCGTAGCGATTTTGACATTCCCTCTATAAGCGATATCTTAGGATAAGTGTCTTTTTCTGAGTGACTTATTTCACTTAGAATCATCGTCGCTAAATCCACTCATCATGCTGCTAACTAGCCTTAGGACATTGATTTCATGGCTGAGTGATATTCCATTGTGCCAAGTACCACCATTTGTTTATCCATTTTTCTCTTTCCTGGGATATTGAAGGTGTACTGAAGTGGAGGTTCTTGGAAACAGAGCAGCCGTAAAGTTTGGGGTGCCTGTGTCTTGTTGATTTTTAGTTTTCCCAATTTATACACCCATGAGTGGAAGTGCCCTATGCTCTCTAAGCTGTGTTTATTACTTGTTTCAGGACACACCGTACACTTCTCCAGAGTGCCTGTTGGCAATTTACATCCCGCCCATCAGCGTAGCAAGGCTCCCATGTCTCCATGGCCTGTCCTGCTTTTCTGGTTTTTACACTTTTTTCAGCATGGCATTTTTGACCGAGGGCAAGCGAGACTTCTTTGTAGCACTGATTTGCCCTTCCGGCTTGCTTGGTTGGCCAAAAAGGGCGTATGCGATTTTTCCTGAATATATTCAGGAAAAAACGCATACGCCCTTTTTGGCCAAGGGCATTATTGTCAACGTTTTGCCGCTTTTCATGTGCTTTAAAGGCGAGTCGAATCTACCTCCTGAAATCTGTTTCCTGCAAATCTGCCTTGCTTTCAAATCCTCTTCGTTGCCTTCCCTCAATATATTTGTGGACGAGAGTTCTCATTTATAACTATGCAAGTTTCTGAATTGCAGTGCCCCTGAGCTCCATTTGTCTCCTCGCTTTTTTGTGAGCTGGCCGCAAAAGCGCAGGATTGCTTCAGGCGCTATTCGGCTTTCATGGGGCCGGCGGAGCCTGTGGTTCATTCTTCTTCCTGATGGGAAAATGGAGTGACCTGTGCCTGTCCCAACACCTAGGGCTAGTCTCTCGTTGGTTCCCCATCTTCCCGTTCATCCTCAGGACAAATGGCAACCTGTACGAAACAGGAGGTTAAAGGTGCTGATTCTCCAAGTAGGGAGATGGTTAGTCAAGCGGCTGGAATGGCGAACCCGAGCACAAGGAGAGGAGAAATGAGGTGCGTTTTAGAATCCTTTCCCGATCTCACGGCATACCATCTTCTGGGTTTCCCTTGCATGTTTTGATGTAGGAAGATGCCCTTGTACCTGCAGATTTGAGACCCATGGGGTGTGTACCCCGCGGTTTTACTTTAAAGTATCTGCATTTTCTCACCCAACCTCACCAATCCTCTCAGCCCCAAGAGTGTCCAGCCTTATGTCTCATCCAGCTGTGGGTCTAGATATGGTCAATCCAGGTTGTATCAGAGACCTTGAACGGATTTTGTAAGAATTTCTCTCTCTTTCATTGTCTTTGTTTTGTGGGATTTGTAAAGTAATTTATGTTTAGAATGGGTCTTGACTGCTTTTCCCTGCTGTGTTTATGCCGCTTTACACCCTCTTGATTCACTTGCAGAGAGATATCGATACATAGGTTTTCAGATTCTTACTAGTCAGATATATTCTTGTGCGGTGACTAGGGGGTGTTGAGTCCAGTTCACTGAGCAGGGAGTAGGCCTTGTCTATTACATATTTGGCTTATGGAGCGGTCTCTGAGCTAATTTCAAACCCTTGTTTTATGCATCACCCCACCTCACCTTTCCCGTTAAGCAGCCATAGTGTGTCTTCTAAAGGTGTGACTCTGTTCTGTTTTGTAATTCAGTTCAAGTGTAGCGATTTTGACATTCCCTCTATAAGCGATATCTTAGGATAAGTGCCTTTTTCTGTGTGACTTATTTAACTTAGAATCATCGTACCTAAATCCACTCATCATGCTGCTAACTAGCCTTATGACATTGATTTCATGGCTGAGTGATATTCCATTGTGCCAAGTACCACCATTTCTTTATCCATTTTTCTCTTTCCTGGGATATTGAAGGTGTACCGAAGCGGAGGTTCTTGGCAACAGAGCAGCCGTAAAGTTTGGGGTGCCTGTGTCTTGTTGAGTTTTAGTTTTTCCAATTTATACTCCCATGAGTGGAAGTGCCCTATGCTCTTTAAGCTGTGTTTATTACTTGTTTCAGGACACAACGTACACTTCTCCAGAGTGCCTGTTGGCAATTTACATCCCGCCCATCAGCGTAGCAAGGCTCCCATGTCTCCATGGCCTGTCCTGCTTTTCTGGTTTTTACACTTTTTTCAGCATGGCCCTTTTGACCGAGGGCAAGCAAGACTTCTTTGTAGCGCTGATTTGCCCTTCCGGCTTGCTTGGTTGGCCAAAAAGGGCGTATGCGTTTTTTCCTGAATATATTCAGGAAAAAACGCATACGCCCTTTTTGGCCAAGGGCATCATTGTCAACGTTTTGCCGCTTTTCATGTGCTTTAAAGGCGAGTCGAATCTACCTCCTGAAATCTGTTTCCTGCAAATCTGCCTTGCTTTCAAATCCTCTTCGTTGCCTTCCCTCAATATATTTGTGGACGAGAGTTCTCATTTATAACTCTGCACGTTTGTGAATTGCAGTGCCCCTGAGCTCCATTTGTCTACTCGCTTTTTTGGGAGCTGGCCGCAAATGCGCAGGATTGCTTCAGGCCCTATTTTGGTTCTGGGGGGCAGGCTGAGCCTGTGGTTCATTCTTCTTCCTGATGGGAAAATGGAGTGACCTGTGCCTGTCCCAACACCTAGGGCTAGTCTCTCGTTGGTTCCCCGTCTTCCCGTTCATCCTCAGGACAAATTGCAACCTGTACGAAACAGGAGGTTAAAGGTGCTGATTCTACAAGTAGGGAGATGTTTAGTCAAGCGCCTAGAATGGCGAACCCGAGCACAAGGAGAGGAGAAATGAGGTGCGTTTTAGAAGCCTTTCCCGATCTCACGGCATACAATTCTCTGGGTTTCCCATGCATGTTTGGATGTAGGAAGATGCCCTTGTACCTGGAGATTTGAGACCCATGGGGTGGGTACCCCGCAGTATTACTTTAAAGTATCGGCGTTTGCTCACCCAACCTCACCAATCCTCTCAGCCCCAAGAGTGTCCAGCCTTATGTCTCATCCAGCTGTGGGTCTAGATATGGTCAATCCAGGTTGCATCAGAGACCCTGAACGGATTTTGTAAGAATTTCTCTCTCTTTCACTGTCTTTGTTTTGTGGGTTTTTTTAAGTTATTTATGTTTAGAATGGAGCTTGGCTGCTTTTCCCTGCTGTGTTTATGCCGCTTTACACCCTCTTGATTCACTTGCAGAGAGATATCGATACATAGGTTTTCAGATTCTTACTAGTCAGATATATTCTTGTGCGGTGACTAGGGGGTGTTGAGTCCAGTTCACTGAGCAGGGAGTAGGCCTTGTCTATTATATATTTGGCTTATGGAGTGGTCTCTGAGCTAATTTCAAACCCCTGTTTTATGTATCACCCCACCTCACCTTTTCCGTTAAGCAGCCATAGTGTGTCTTCTAAAGGTGTGACTCTGTTCTGTTTTGTAATTCAGTTCAAGTGTAGCGATTTTGACATTCCCTCTATAAGCGATATCTTAGGATAAGTGTCTTTTTCTGTGTGACTTATTTCACTTAGAATCATCGTCGCTAAATCCACTCATCATGGTGCTAACTAGCCTGATGACACTGATTTCATGGCTGAGTGATATGCCATTGTGCCAAGTACCACCATTTCTTTATCCATTTTTCTCTTTCTGGGATATTGAAGGTGTACCGAAGTGGAGGTTCTTGGAAACAGAGCAGCCGTAAAGTTTGGGGTGCCTGTGTCTTGTTGAGTTTTAGTTTTCCCGATTTATACGCCCATGAGTGGAAGTGCCCTATGCTCTCTAGGCTGTGTTTATTACTGTTTTCAGGACACACCGTACACTTCTCCAGAGTGCCTGTTGGCAATTTACATCCCGCCCATCAGCGTAGCAAGGCTCCCATGTCTCCATGGCCTGTCCTGCTTTTATGGTTCTTACACTTTTTTAAGAATGTCCCTTTTGACCGATGGCAAGCGAGATTTCTTTGTAGCGCTGATTTGCCCTTCCGGCTTGCTTGGTTGGCCAAAAAGGGCGTATGCGTTTTTTCCTGAATATATTCAGGAAAAAACGCATACGCCCTTTTTGGCCAAGGGCATCATTGTCAACGTTTTGCCGCTTTTCATGTGCTTTAAAGGCGAGTCGAATCTACCTCCTGAAATCTGTTTCCTGCAAATCTGCCTTGCTTTCAAATCCTCTTCGTTGCCTTCCCTCAATATATTTGTGGACGAGAGTTCTCATTTATAACTCTGCACGTTTGTGAATTGCAGTGCCCCTGAGCTCCATTTGTCTACTCGCTTTTTTGGGAGCTGGCCACAAAAGCGCAGGATTGCTTCAGGCCCTATTTTGGTTTTGGGGGGCAGGCTGAGCCTGTGGTTCATTCTTCTTCCTGATGGGAAAATGGAGTGACCTGTGCCTGTCTCAACACCTAGGGCTAGTCTCTCTTTGGTTCCCCGTCTTCCCGTTCATCCTCAGGAAAATTGCAACCTGTACGATACAGGAGTTTAAAGATGCTGATTCTCCAAGTAGGGAGATGGTTAATCAAGCGGCTGAAATGGGGAACCCGAGCACAAGGAGAGGAGAAATGAGGTGCGTTTTAGAAACCTTTCCCGATCTCACGGCATACCATCTTCTGGGTTTCACATGCATGTTTTGATGTAGGAAGATGCCCTTGTACCTGGAGATTTGAGACCCATGGGGTTGGTACCCCGCGGTATCACTTTAAAGTATCTGCGTTTGCTCACCCAACCTCACCAATCCTCTCAGCCCCAAGAGTGTCCAGCCTTATGTCTCATCCAGCTGTGGGTCTAGATATGGTCAATCCAGGTGGCATAAGAGCCCCTGAACTGATTTTGTAAGAATTTCTCTCTCTTTCTCTGTCTTTGTTTTGTGGGTTTTTTAAAGTAATTTATGTTTAGAATGGGGCTTGGCTGCTTTTCCCTGCTGTGTTTATGCCGCTTTACACCCTCTTGATTCACTTGCAGAGAGATATCGATACATAGGTTTTCAGATTCTTACTAGTCAGATATATTCTTGTGCGGTGACTAGGGGGTGTTGAGTCCAGTTCACTGAGCAGGGAGTAGGCCTTGTCTATTACATATTTGGCTTATGGAGCGGTCTCTGAGCTAATTTCAAACCCTTGTTTTATGCATCACCCCACCTCACCTTTCCCGTTAAGCAGCCATAGTGTGTCTTCTAAAGGTGTGACTCTGTTCTGTTTTGTAATTCAGTTCAAGTGTAGCGATTTTGACATTCCCTCTATAAGCGATATCTTAGGATAAGTGTCTTTTTCTGTGTGACTTATTTCACGTAGAATCATCGTCGCTAAATCCACTCATCATGCTGCTAACTAGCCTTATGACACTGATTTCAGGGCTGAGTGATATTCCATTGTACATAAGTACCACAACTTGGTTATCCATTTTTCTCTTTCTGAGGATATTTATGGTGTCCCTGAGTCGTGGTTATTTTAAAGAGAGCAGCCCTAAACTTTGGGGTCCCTGTCTTGTCAATTTTTTTTTCCCGAATATATACCTCCATGAGTGGAAGTACCGTATGCTCTGTAGCTCTGTTTTATAGATGTTTTAGGAAACACCGTACACTTGTCCAGTGTGGCTGTTACCAATATACATCCCGTACATCAGCGTAAAATGGCTCCCTTTTCTCCTTGGCCTCTCCTACATTTTTGGTTTTCATAGTTTTCCAGGATGGCCCTTTTGACGGATGGGAAGTGAGACTTCTTTGTAGTGCTGACTTGCATTGCCCGCTTCTTTGGTTGGCCAAAAAGGGCGTATGCGTTTTTTCCTGAATATATTCAGGAAAAAACGCATACGCCCTTTTTGGCCAAGTGCACCATTGTCGACGTTTTGCCACTTTCCATGTGATTTAAAGGCGAAGCCAATCTACCTCTTGAAAACTGTTTCCTGAAATTCTGCCTTGCTTTCAAATCCTTTGTTGCCTTCCTTCAATATATTTTTGGACGATAGTTATCATTTATAACTCTGCAGGTTTGTGAATTGCAGTGCCCCTGAGCTCCATTTGTCAACTCGCTTTTTTGGGAGCTGGCCGCAAAAGCGCAAGATTGCTTCAGGCCCTATTCTGGTTCCGTGGGACAGGCTGAGCCTGTGGTTAATTCTTCTTCCTGATGGGAAATTAGAGTGACCTTTGCCTGTCCCTAACACCTAGAGGTACTCTCTCATTGGTTCCCCCTCTTCCCGTTCTTCCTGAGGACAAATGGCAAAGTGTACGAAACAGGAGGTTAAAGGTGCTGAGTCTCCAATGGGGAGATTGCTAGTAAAGCAGCTGGAATGGCGAACCCGAGCACAATGAGAGGAGAAATGAGGTGCGTTTTAGTAACCTTTCCCGTTCACTCGGGTACCATCCTCAGGGTTTCCCATGCATGTTTTCGCTGTAGGAAGATGCCCTTGACCCTGGAGATTTGGGACCCATAGAATGGGTACCACACAGTATTACTTTAAAGGTTCTACATTTGCTCACCCAACCTCACCAATCCTCTCAGCCCCAGGAGTGTCCAGCCTTTTGTCTCATCCAGCTGTGGGTCTAAATGTGGTCAATGTAGGTTGCATCATGTCCCCTGAACGAATTTTGTAACATTTTCTTTCTGTGTCTTTTTTTTTTTTAATTTATTTTTATCATTTGGTAAAGGTGATTTTCAATGCTGTCTTTCTTGCTGCTGCACATCCACTTGTTTCACTTACAGAGAGACATCCGTAAATTCTTTTAAGATTCTTACCCGTCGTATATATTCTTTTCTGGTGACTAGAGTGTGCTGAGTCCACTTCTTGAGCTATAGAGTAGATTTTGTCGATTACCTATTTCATCTTTGGAATGGTATCTGTGTTAATTTCAACCCTCTGGTTTATGTCTCACCCCACCCCACCTTTCCACTTTATCAGCCATAAGTGTGTTTTGTAAATATGTGACCCTGTTTCTGTTTTGTAATTTAGTTCATGTGTATCTATTTTATATTCCACCTATAAATAGTATCTTGTGCTAAGTGTCATTTTGTGTCTGACTTTTGTCACTTAGAATGATCTTATCTAAATCCACTCGAGTTGCTGCAACTGGCCTTATTTCATTGATTTCCTAGCTGAGTACTATTCCATTGTACATAAGTACCATATCATCTTTATCCATTTTTTCCTTCCAAGGACATTTATATTGTTTCCAAGTCGAGGATCCTGCAAAAGTGCTGCATTAATAGTTGAAGTTCCTGTGTCCTGTTGATTTATGGTTATCCCAAAATATATCCCCAGGAGTGGTAGTGCCGTATGCTCTGTAACTCTATTGTTTTTTAATTAATTAAGTAATTAATTTTGCCTGTGTTGGGTCTTCCTTATTTCGTGTGGGGTTTCTCTAGTTGCAGGAAGTTGGGGCTACTTTTCGTTGAAGTGTGTGGGCTTCTCATTGCCGTGACTTCTCTTCTTGTGGTGCACTGGCTTTAGGCGTCAGGATTCAGTAGTTGTGGCTCACGGGCTCTAGAGCACAGGCTCAGTAGTTGTGGTGCATTGGTTTAGTTGCTCCGTGGCATGTGTTATCTTTCTGGACTTGGGCTCGATCCCGTGTCCTCTGCCTTGGCAGTTGGAGTCTTAATGTCTGAACCACCAGGAAGTCCCTGTAGCTCTATTTTTTAGAATCTTTAGGAAACATCATACCCTTCTCCAGCGTGGCTGTTAGCAATTGACATTCCCACCAACAGCGTAGCAGGGTTCCATTTTCTCCACATCCTCTCCTCCATTTGTTGTTTTTACACTTTGTGAGGTTGGCCATTCTGACTGGGGCAAAGTGCTACATCTTTGTCGTGTTGATTTGTGTTTCCCGCATGTTTGCTTGGCCACAAAGGTCGTATGGGTTTCAACCTGTACACCCTTTTTGGCCAACTGAATCATAAGCAATATTGAGCAGCTTTCATGTGCTTTAACGGCAAGTCCAATCTACCTCTTGCAATCCGGTTCCTGCAATTCTGCCTTGTTTTCAAGTTCTTTTCAGTTACTTACCCCAAGACATTTTTCTACAATAGTTGTCACTTACAACTTTGCAGGCGTTGTGGATTGCAGTGCCCCTGAGCAAGTGTCTTCAACTTGTTTCTGAAACCGTCCACAAAGTGGCAGGATTGCTTCAAGCCCCATTCTGGTTACAGGGGCAGCCTGAGCCTTTAGGAAATTCCTCTTCCTGATTGGAAATTAGAGTGTCATGTGCTGTCCAAATACATAGAGCTTATTTCTCATTCCTTCCCCCCTTTTCCCTTTCATCCTCCCGACGAATTCCAAGCCTTGCATGACCAGCTGTTGGGTGTGCTGACTTCCCCAGGTGGGGAGACTCTAAGGAAAGAGGCTGGAGCAGGGAACCCTCCCCCAGGACATGTGGAGATAAGGTGACTTTTCCAAACTCTTCCCGCCCATATGGCCCCCCATCCTTTGGGGTTCTGTCCGGACACCCCATGGTTTTCAGCGGTGTGGGGCTCTGGCGCCGCCCTGCAGGGAGCAGCCCTGCTACCCGTGCCTGCAGCGCAGCCTGCTGGTCTCTCCATCCTGCCATTGGGCACAGTCTTCCACCTTCCCTGCTGCCTCGAATGATCTGTCTCCACACTGTCCGGCGATCAGCCCCTCCTCCCCACCGCCATCACCCCCCACTCCACACCCCTCCTCCAGCCTCAGGGATGACCCAGGACTGGGCTGCCCGCCTGCCCACCCTTGGTCTGTGTCCTCAATCCACCTGTGCAGACAGGTGAGGGTTCCCTCCAGAGGCTCCCAAACACTTCAGCCCTACATCCTCCCCGGGGTCGGCCCACATTCTGTCGTGATGTTCCACCCTCACCAAGCCCCTGACTACATGGCAAGGGCAGGCATCGGGCTTGCTGCATGCACTGCTGTGCGTCCTGCTGTATACACAGGCATGACCCTGCCCCAGGGTGCAGGAAAGGCAGCTCTACCTCGGGATGTGGGGAGATGGACTGACCACAGGGCGAACGTCAGCTCTCAGCTCACCAGGCAAGGGCAGCCGGGTTCTCACTCCTTGGACCCTTTCTCACCCAGCCTGACCATGACCCGGCTTTGTTCCCACACACGTTGTCCCTCCATTGGCCTCGTTCTTGGAAGCAGAGCAGGACAGTGTGGTCAGCGGTCACAGGCTGAGACACACAGACACTGGCTGACCCGCGTGCACCCATGCTGACCACACGGAACGGGCACTGCACCAGGGCCTGTGTGGTGTGGGTTCACCAGCCCACAGAGAGGCCGGGCCTCTGCTCCTGGCTCTAGGAGGTCACCTTGAGTCTTTTGGGAGTGTCCATGCTCCATGGGCCTCGCTCCAGGCTGGTCTGTGCTGACGGCGTGATACACGGTGGGGCTTCCTGAGTTGCCCCCAGAGGCTGGAGGCCAAGGTCAGGCACATGGTGGTCCCCACATTGACGTGACAGACCCCAATAAACCCTGCACTTCAGGACTCAGGTGGGCTTCCCTGGGCTGCCACAGCCGAGGAAGGTGGACCTTGCTCATCCCCCCATCCTTGCTGATTTTAACTTGCATCCTTCAGCATAATGAACCCTGAGTATAACATCTTCAGGGAATTCTGGGAGCCTCCAAGAAAAAAGAAGCCGGGGAGGGGGTCTCTGGGTCCCCGACTCTGCAGGTGGGGTCAGAAGTCGGTGGGGAGGATCTTGGGGCCCTGGAATCTGAAGGGCCCCTCTACCAGGGGAGGGTAGGAGACCCCGGATGGAAGTTAAACTGAGTCCAAGGCCCTCCTGGGTAGGAGGCATCCTAGCCCCGGGGATCCTGAAGAGGCTGGCTCCCTCCTCCCCTCCGCCTCCAGGCCTGGTCCTTGCTCTTGAGAAATTCCCTAGGGTGGAGTCCTGGTGCTGGAGGTGCCCCGATGCTGTGGCCTCCTGAGCCTCCAGTGAGGATAATGGGATTGGGGGAAGACTTGTTCACAGAAAGGGAGCTTCTGCCAGAACAAAGCCTGGGTCTCCTGTCCCCGACCCCAGGTGCACTGGGGAAGGAATGTGAGAGTGAGACTCCCTCCCCTCCCGAGACACACAGGACACATGGGCCCTGGTCACTGGACTCCCACACAATATTAAAATCTCCCACGTAGGCCTGATGGATGAGAGACACTATTTAAAGTCTATTAATGGGGTCAGGGGGGCCCAGGGAGTGAGGCTGATGTGGGGAGAGTTGGAAAATCACCCAAGGACATGTTCTTCCTGCAGCGACCCCCCAGGTGAGCCCAGGTGGAGGTGGACCCATCAAGTCAGAGCCCACATCCTGGGTCTTTGGGGGACAAATAGCCAAGCACCCCCAGTTCTTGCCTTCACCTGTTGCAGTTAGGGCCTGCCCTGTCTTCTTCATGGTCGAATTCTCACCCCTCCCAGAAGCCCTCTTGGGGGTTAATGCGATGGGGGTGTCCATGGCAGGACTGGAGGGTCTGTGGTGGGCTGGAGGCCACGTGGCAGGCAGGAGGGCTCCCACCCATCCTGCCGGTCCCCACCTCCTGGTCATAGGCCCGCACAGAGTCCACCAGGCTGTGGATGTGCTAGAAGGTGCAGAGGTCCAGGGACCGGTCCAGCCCATGCAGGTGTCTGATCACTGAGCGGTCAGTGTGGAGTGTTCACAGGGAGCCCTGGCCGTGCTCGCACTCTCCCGTGAAGGACACATCAGCGTGGTCCCTGGAATGACCGGGAGGTCAGCCAGAAGCGCTCCCCACCCAACCTCACTGTTACCACCAGAAACAAGAGGCAACTCCGTGCAGAAAGACAGAACATCACCAGCCTGATGCTGTCCTGAGGAAGATCGGCTGGCATCTGGGAACTGGGTGCTATAGTGGGTTGAATGGGGGTCCCCCAGAAGTTATGTCCACGTCATGCCCCCCAGAATCTGAGAATGGAACCTTATTTGGAAGTAGGGTCTTTTCAGGTATAATTAGTTACGGATCTGAAGATGAGGTCATCCTGGATCAGGGTGGCCCTAAATCAGTGCCAGTGTCCTTCTAAGAGACAAGCGGAGAGACACAGACACACAGGAGACACCATGTGAAGACGGAGGTAGAGACGGGAGGAATGCGGCCACAAGCCCAGGGATGCCTGGAGCCTCCAGAAGCTGGAAGAGGCAGGCAGGACCCTCCCCTGGAGCCTCTGGAGGGAGAGCGGCCCTGGGACACCTTGACCTCAGACGTCTGGTCTCCAGGACTGAGAGAGGACAGGTTTCTGTTGCTCTGAGCCTCCGTTTGTGGTCGTTTATTACAGCTGCCCCGGGAAGCTAATGCAGCTGGTGAGCAGCTCCCTTCCCTGATCTAAACCCTCCCTCCTCCCTTTAGGGGCAGCTCCCTGCGCCTGTGCTGTTTGCACAAACCATGTGGTTCATGCTGAGCCCCGGCTCCCCTTCTGGGCACTGGCATTTTGGAGGGTGAGGGCAGACAACACCACGTGACCAGCCCCCAGCCGGGTGCCAAGTCTCTAATGAGCCTCCCTGGGGGGACGGGGGTGGGGGTAACTGTCATGGTTCTGCCCTTCGTCGCTGGGGGAAGAGACATCCTAGAGACCCTCAAGGGAAGGAGTGGGCATGAAGGGTCATGAGGTGACCGGAGCAGGGGCCCTCCCTCCCGT
Source organism: Eubalaena glacialis (assembly GCF_028564815.1). Classification (NCBI taxonomy): domain Eukaryota; kingdom Metazoa; phylum Chordata; class Mammalia; order Artiodactyla; family Balaenidae; genus Eubalaena; species Eubalaena glacialis. The sequence continues at coordinate 135,718 of NW_026871427.1, forward strand.
GCATCCCTACTGCGTGCTGTGCCCCATCTCAGCTGTGAGCACACAAGCCACAAGCATGTGCTGGGTCCTGTGAGCCTCCCAACCAGTCCCTGAAGGTGAGGGCGGCCCTGCAAACCCCAGCTCTTTCCTCCACGTCTAGTAGGTGGAAGACCCACTTCTCCTTGCCATTCCAGAAGCGGTTCTGGGGCTGTCCTGGGAGGGCTTCTGGGGTTATGCGGGCTGAACCCCTATTGCTAAGTCCCCACTTCCCCACAAGAACGTCCAGAGCAACCTGTTTGCCCTGTTGCCTGAATGCCCCCCCACCAGTTTTCTCAGGAAAGAATCAGGGGGTTCCGTAGCAGCGTCTGCAGGCAGCTCTGCATCTGGGCCTACGTTCACATCTTCTGTGTAAACACCGAGAACCTTCCCTGACACGTGCCCCAGCTGACCACCTCCGCATGCCGACCACAGGCCCCAGTGCGGGCGTCAGACTGACCGCCCGTCTCAGCCTCCTCCTCTTGTTGTCAGAGCTGCTCCAGGTCCTGCTCAGAACCCGTGGACCCACCTTTCACAGGGCTGTCCTCCACCCCCCAACTTCGGCAGGAGTTCACCTAAGTATTTAAGTTAAGGGGTCCAGAGATAAGAAAGGAAGCTACAAACAAACAGATGAAACCAGCTGGGACCAAGATGGCAACGAATGTGACCTCCAACAGACCCTGAGTCTCATCACATGTTGAATTTACTATATCAGCATATTAAGTGACACACCTATCAGTGGCCATGACTGGACTTGAAGGACCAAAGACGGGTGAAAGGAGGTGGTACCCCACTCGCTTGGGAAAATCCCTGCCCCTTCCCCGGAAGGCCTCTTCATCCCCATCATTAGCCTCATTCCTCCTCCCTTTGTCTTTACCCTTTAAAATTAAACCACTCTCTCCAGGAGGGCGAGAAGTTGGTCTGTGAACTTCGTTCCCATTTCTCCATTCTTTGGCCACTGAACAGAGCCTGTGCTGTGGTGGTCTCAGCTTTGGTTTTGTTATTTGCCTACTTGAACCCACATGGAAAAAGGAAACCTTCCCTGCTGAGGCAGAGCACCTCGCCAGGCGAGGGCCCGAGCAGGGTCCATGTGACTTCACTTGGTAACAGTCTGTAAGGGGACGGTGGTCTCTGCCTGTGGGGTGGGGGCATGGCACACGTACAGCCACAGCACCGGCTCCGTGGACGGCACGGCCCCTCGTGGGCCTGGACCGTGTGCTCTCGTCCCCCCACGCCTGACACCCCCTGACATTCATGACGCGGTGACACTGGCTGCTGGGCATCCAGTCAGGAGGGACCAGGGGCAGCATCTGGTACCAGATCAGACGCGCCTTTTCACAGGCAGGGGACATAGGAGATATTAGGACTTTGTGTCTGGAAAACAAACCAAGCGGCTAGAAGGTGATCTGAGCTGTGGACGTGAAACCCACGTGCGAGGTGAGAGCTCCCACTGGACACTGGCTCGGGAGCTTCCACACAGGGGATGACCACACCAGTGCTTCCTGCCCGACCCCTCCATGCCTCCCTGGTGGGCACGGCTGGACCTGCGCTCCTCAGGATCCCCAACACCGAGCCTGAAGGTCCGATGCTGGCAGGGCCTGGGGACGCGTGTGGTCACCCCACCAACGCTGCTTGGCTCCTCCTCCCCAGTGACCAGGGGAAGGCAGCCCCGTGGAGTATGAGGCCCTGCACAGGCAAAGCTCGCACACCCCCTCCTCAGGACTCCCGGCCCCGCCCTGCTTCCTCAGGCCCACCGTCTGCCCCTCCCAGTGCCCACATCCCACTGCCCCACATTCCTGGTGTGGACGTCCACATACACAAGCTGCTCCGTGTCCTCTTCCCACATGGGACACCCCCATCCCTGCTTCTTCCTAATGACGGCCTGGACCTCACCTGTTCTGGGCAGGAAGAGGGCTGAGGAGGAGGCCGGCCTGTCCTGTCTGCCTCCCAGGGGCCCAGACACAGGGTTCGGGGGCTGCTGGGCCTTGAGGTCTGGATGCTTCCAGGTGTGGGATGAACCTGCCACTGTCCACTGGAGCTGCCCCTTCCGAGATTCAGGAAACTGGGGGACCCACCAAACGGAGCCCATCCCCAGGCTCTGCTGCAAGTCTGCTCGGATTTGCTCTCCTGATCTTGAAGACAGACCTGCGGGAAACAGGGCCTGCGATTCCCATACTGACGGTGTTCTGTGGAATGTCCATTTTCCATTTCCCTTTCTACCCTGTTCTGAGGAAATTACTAGTCAATCCATGCTACCATCACCCGATAGTGACTGGGAAGCTGAGGCTCTGAGAAGCCAAGTAATCCAGCCAGAAGCACAGGTGTGGGACCACGGAGTGGGGTCTGCACCCGCCACCTGCCCAGGGGGACTGCCCACTCCCCGCAGCTTCCACACCTGTTCCCTTCACCCACACCCCCAGGACCAGCTCACAGAGCCTCCTCTTGGGGGGATTCACTTACCTTCTTCTAACAGGATCCGTCTCACTATCGTGTTCTGGGATCATCCGGAAGGCTTGTCACTCTGACGCAGGTTCAGCCGCACATCACCAGGGCAGCTTTCTTGGATCACACTCACCACCTGCACGTCCACTCCCAGCTCAGACCCAGAAGAACCCCCTCGGCCCCGAGCCCCATGGCTCTGCCTGGGCTCCCACCTCCCCCTGCCTGGTCCGTCCCTCTCATGTCCCCTGCAGTGTCACCAGGAGCTCCCACCTGCCCCAAGCAGGCTGTCTGCTCTGTCCTGGGGAGACCTCCCTGGTGTCAGGAGGAAGACACAAGAGGTACCCGTGGGGCCTCCCTCACGCAGCACAGTGGCCAGCACCCACCTACTGACCTCATCACTCTGGATGGACAGGGGTTCATAGGGCCCGCAGCATCTCCTGGTTCTCATTTCATCCCAGCACCGCCCACAGGGAAGTTGCTAAGCAACTCTGTGCCGGCTGCACAGAGAGGACGCTCATACACACACCCCCCTTCCAGCACCCGGGGCTCTCGTGGTCAGGCCCCTCCCAGGATATGGAGCTCACCTGAGCAGGTACCCAGCAGCCCATGGGGCTCTCATGGTCAGGCCCCTCCCAGGATATGGAGCTCACCTGAGCAGGTACCCAGCAGCCCACAGGGTTCTCGTGGGCAGGCCCCTCCCTGGATATGGAGCTCCCCTGGGCAGGTACCCTGGCAGGGCTGGGCACACAGGAACCGTGCACATAGCCCTCATTGCAGAGCACCCCCAGCTCACCTGTTGCTCAGAGCTGACACAGAGCACCTCAGAGCAGGGCTTGAACTAACAAACAGCAGCTCCGACAGGTCTGTGACCCTGGGCTTCACTCTGTGTGGCCTCTCTCCGCCTGGTCTTCCAGGGGTTTCCACTGCAGCCGGGGCACCAGGCTTCTGTCTCCACCCACCACCCCTCCTCTCCCTGACTCCTGGGTTCCTCTCATTAGGAGAGGGTCTTCTTGAAGTTGTCTCCCACTCATGGACCAGATAAAATGATTAGAAAACAAGCCAGGGCTGCCGCCTCTTGTCTATCCTGACTCTCAGGACCCTACACCTGTTCCTTGGACCTGGCCGGTGCAGCAAGGCCCATTTTCTGCAACTCTGAGCCCCTGAGGGGCGAGGATTGGCTGACCTGGGCAGCCTGACTCGGCCGGCCAGCCCTCCACAGGTGTGCCTGGGTTGAGGTCAATATAAATACCCCTCCAGGCAGCAAAAGCCCCTGCAGCTGTGCCTGACGCCATATTCTCTGCCCCGTCAGCAGTCTCGGGGCTGGGCTGGTGGGAGGGAGTAGGGCCCACGGCTCTATGGGTGGCCTGGTGTGAGTGGGGCTCTGCTGGACTTTCTGCAGGAGTTGCCGGGCTGCCACCTGCTAAAGAAGAGGTTGTGTCACCCATACCTGCTGCTGGAATTTCTACCCGGGCAGAGGTGAGGAAGGAAAAAAGCAGTGGGGGCTGGGACAGGAGGGGTACCTCAGGCAGGGAAATGGAAAGCTTCCAGAAGAGTGCCCGGGGCCAGGACCATCCTGGCTGGCCTGCAGGCACCAAGTCGGCCTGCGTGTTGTCGCTGGTGTGACTCCAAGCCCCTTCCTCTAGGCTTTGAAGTCCTTGCATACATTCAGGTGTTTTACCTGGGAAGGGTGGGAAAAGTTCAGCAGCAGTTGGCCTGGGGCTCAGCTCACGTTTACTCAGAGACGCCTCCTCACGGTCCCCCAGCTTTGCAATGAGGACGCTCCTTGTGTGGGGGCTGCTGGCTGCATGGGAGACGATTCCCCACCTGTGACCAACTTCAGAATTGTTTACCACTGGAGCAAGTGTCCTGATAGGGTTTTCATCTGTGTAACTAGTGGGTTCTTAATTAGCAACGTGAACGGTGATAACAGAGGTCCTGAATCAGGATGGAAATACTTATTTTATGCATGTACAGGCGTAAAAACCTGGGGAGACCGTGTGCAGCCGGCACCCTTAGGGTTGGGCTTCTGACTGACTCCTCAACGTTCTGGTGTCCAGCCATTGCTTTAGGATTTCTGGGGCCCAATGCTGACTCTAAGGGCTCTACAATCCAGCCTCTGTTGGCCTTTAATGAGACCCACACTTCCAGGATCCTACAGAGCAGGGTCTGTGTGACCGTTCTGTGGCTTCTGTAACAAATGACCACAAGATGGGTGGTTTAAAACAACAGGAATTCATCCTCCCCCAGTCCTGGAGACCAGACATCTGAGATCAAGGTGTTGGAGGACGGAAGTCTCTCCAAAGGCTCCAGGATAGGGTTCTTCCTGCCTTTTCCAGCTTCTGGGGGCTCCAGGCGTCCCCAGGCCTGTGGCTGCATCCCTCCCGTCTCTGCCTCTGTCTTCACGTGGCTTCTCTAAGTCTGTGTTTCTCTTCTTTTGTTTCTCATAAGGACTCTCTCAGTTGGATTGAGGGCCACCCTAACCCAAGATGACCTCACCCTGAGATCCTTAACTACATATACAAAGACCCTTTTCCCAGATATGGTCCTGTTCACGTGTTCTGGGGGGGCACATCTTTTGGGGTCAGCATTCAACCCATTACCTGTGTATAAAATAACCCTCATTTTAGGAGATTGCCAAGGTCCCGTATAGACTGGCACAGACAGCAGCCATGTGGGTGGGGGTCTGGGGAGAATGAGGACCCTGGAATCACCTGGAAGGGATGAAGTCCTGGCAGCATTAGGTGAGCTCTTCCACCACGGGCCCCGTGGAAACAGCCACTCCACTCTGTCCGTGGAAAGGGACCCAGTGCCGAGTCCAGAAGTGGTTACCTTGCAAAGCTGGCTCTTCTGGGATTTCATCATCAATAGCATCATGTAACCAGGAACTACGGGCTTGGAGGAGTCACTCTCTGGCACATGATGACAGCACTGTCACTTTAGGCTCATCAAGCCTAGAATAGGGATGTTTGAAGGAGAAGAGTTTGGGAGATTGTGAAGCTTGGTTGTCAAGGAAACTGAGCAGGTTTGTCAAGGTTGTCAAGGAAACTTCTCCCTTAAACTGACGGCAGGGCTGGGAGAGCTGAACTCCAGGGATCTTTTAAAGGGGCTGCTCTGAAGCACCATCACCTGAGAGGTGGTCTCACCATGAGCTGGGGTTTGAGAAAAGTGTGATGAGATTAAGCCTGACTTTCTGTGACAGCTGGGGAGGGGTTTGTAAAGCACCTTGGCTTTTAAGGCAGAAGTTTGTTGCTGGAACAAAGTGTCTCCCAAAACTGGGCTGAAGCTCAAGCTGTCTCTGTCCCCTTCTTGTGAGAGTCCAGGGCAGGTGGGTGTCAGGTCCCAGGCTCTGTCCCCCTTGTTTCTCCTCCCTGCTTCCAGGTGAGGGCTCCAACCAGCAGGGTGGGGTGACCAGGTGGGCATCATGCCCTCCGTCCAAGGATGCAGGCTGGCCAAGGCCCTCACCACCTCCACCCCTTCCCCTTGGTAACACGAGACACTACGCCCTAGCTGTAAGGGGTGGGAAAGCTGGGAGGTGCAGGGTAGCTGTGAACAGGAAAAAGGGAAATGGGTTCTGATGGGCAGCTGCGCGGCCCTGCTGTGAGGGTCGCCCAGACGCTAGCGCACAGACTCTGGATCCTGTGAAGCTTCGATGCTTTGTGGTTCTGGAAATCCTATAGGAGACGGTCCACAGCAGGTGAAGCTAATGCTCTCAGTGGAGGTGGTGAAGCTAAAGATCTGCAGTTCAGACCGAAGGTGCCGATGTACATACAGGACAAAACCATCTCGTGTGAATGGACTTCAGGCACGTTTAACATGAATGCAGTCATGTTAATGCCTAGCATCTTCTATCTTGTGTCTCTCCTCAGGGTCCCCCTCCTCAGATCCTGAGGATCCTGTAACTCACGTACAGGGGGATGGAGAGTGGGCTCTGTCCAGTCTGAGCCCTGAGTTACCCTGCATGTGAGTCTGCTCAGGACCTCCATAACAAATACCACAGACTGGGCAGCTTGAATAACAGGCCTATCTCCCAGTCCTGGATGCTGTCTGAGATCAAGGTGTGTGCAGACTGGCTTCTCCTGAGGCCTCTCTACTTGGTGCTTAGACAACCATCTTCTCCCCAGGTCGTCATGATCTCCCCCTGTGCCTCTCTGTGTCCTAATCTCTCCTTGTAGGACACCAATCCTATTGGATTAGGATCCACCCTAGTGACCTCATTTTTACCTTGATCACCTCTTTAAAAATCCCATCTCCAAATACAGCCACATCCTGAGGTCCTGGGTGTTAGGGATTCAGCATGTGAATTTGTGGGGACATGGCTGAGCCTATCCCATCCTCCTTAGGAGCCAAGTGTGCCTCGGTCCTTCCTTCCCTCAAGTCACACGAGGTGATGTAGTGGCTCAGGGAGAGGCCACTCGTGCAGAGTCTGTGTCCCAGCTGGGGAGCCCTTCTCTGCTCTCTCTGATCAGGCAGTGGCCGTGCCAGTCCCCTCCTGAGGTGAGCAGTTCTGGGGTTTCCTGCCATGTCGCCTGGCCAGCTGAGGTGCTCACTGTCAGGGAACCCAGGAGCCAGCAGCCTCGTGGGGATGCCAGGGACTCTCAGGGCCTTGGCAGATGTCTCTCCCAGCAGATACCCTAGTGGAAGTGGGGAAACATTTGGGGGATTACAGGTGGGAGAGAGTCACAGTCTCGTTTATGCTTCAGAAAGACCACGTTGGGGTGGGATGTGAGGTGCACCGTGTGGGCAGGGAGTTTTACCAGGGCCTGATGGAGGAACCAGGCACAAGATCGGGCTTGGGCCAGGGCTGTGGGTGTAGAGGTGAATTAGTGTGGGAACTGGCCACAGACTGTTGTCGAAATCTCGGCTTCCCTGTGCACCGAGGCCAAACAGAAATACGGAGACAGGGATTTTGGAGGAAGAGAGAGATGGCTTTATTCTTCTGCCAGACAACAGGGAAGACACAGCCAGCTAGCGCCTCAAGAACTGGGCACCCCTCCTTGAGAATCAGGGAAGATTTTATACGTGGCGCTCTCGCAGTCTGGGGTATAGGATGAGGATCAAAGTAGTGAAGGTCTTGCATTCCTCCTTTCCTTTGCATTATTTCAAAACAGTCATAGCTGGCATCAGGCTGCCCGGTAATTGGGGCCCGGCAGTCTGGTAATTGCGTCCGTTTGCCTCTGGTTTATCGACCAGTGACCTTGTTTCTGAAATGCAAAAACTATAGGGGGTGACTTGTTATGAAGGGCGTATAGAATGTAAGTGCTGGACATAATAAGGTTAGGGAGTGAGAGGCAGGGGATGTAACTCACACAGAGTTAGGGGTGATGGGTGCCGAATGTAAATGACATAGCGTCAGGGAGTGAGGTTAGCTTTGTAAAGTACACATCTAGTTACTACAAATTAGTGACAAAGTAAAACAAGGAGTGATTAATTCTTTCAGGCCAGATTATGTTTCTTCTCTAGCCTATTCGCTGTTCCCTTTGTTTTCCTTGTTCTCAGGGGAGGGAAAACTTCATTTCTATTTTTGCTGCAACAAGACTCTGGAGGAGCAGATGACAGTCAGTGGGGCACAAGGAGAGTGGGAGCCTGGGAGACCCCAGTGTTACCAAACGAAACTTGGGTCCGCTTGCCCGAGTGCAGTAAAGCCAGTCTACTGACACCGGGTGTGGTGAAGGGAAGTGCAGCTTTAATTGTAAAAGTGCCAATACAAGGAGGCCAGGCGGCCTGTGCTCTAAAACCCCAAACTCCCTGAAGGATTTCAGCAAAGGAATTTTAAAGGCCAAGTGATGGAGGGGGGTCGCAGGGTATGTGATCAGCTGGTGCACAATTCTCTGGTTGATGGTGAGGTAACAGGCAGTTAACACTCTAAATTCTTAGGCACCAGAAGTTCCGGGGCTACCTGTTCATGATCATCAGGTAGTTAATTTCTTCCATTTGGTGGTGGTTTCAGCATCTGTAAAACAACTCAGGAAGCGTGCATCAGATGCTGTTATCCAGGTACTTCAGAGAGGAGCTCCAGCAGAGGATGTGGGGGAGGGGTCTGTCCTGGGAAGGCCCCGTAGGGTCCTGCTCGGTTACACCCGGTGCCTGGGCTCAGCAACCTGGGAAGGTGGGGCTGCTCCTGGGTGTGGAGACCTGCAGGATCCTGGTCCCCTGAGTGCCCTGTTAGCCCCCAAGGTGAGATGGGGGTGCAGTGACTGGACAGAGGCGTCTGGCCTGGGAGAGGGGTCCAGGCTGGAAATGTCACGGGACTCATCGCAGGGAGGGAGAGGAAAGGCCAATGGGGGCAGGTAGGTCACAGCAGACTATGTGCAGGTGATTGCGGTCCTGTTGGAAGCAACTCAGAGCCAGAAAGGAGTGGCCGTCAGGGGCTCAGCTCCATTCTCTTGTTCCTTTGTAAAACCGCTGTGTCAGAGTTTGAGACACCGCCAGGAGACGTCTGGGCCCAGTGTTGCCATGGCTTCATCAAAGGGGCCCAGGGGGAACACAGAACCACTACAGGCCCTGCCCATGTCCGCACTGGGAATGAATCCCATCGGGGCTCCTGGGCTCACAGACTTGAGGGAACCTCTGTCCTCGGAACTGGTCTTCCTCCTTCCTCTCACCTGCTGGTCAGGAGCCCAGGCACCCCCATCCTGGCTCCACCCCCAGGGCCTGGATTCTGGGACAGCTTAGGGGTAAGCAAGACCCTCATGTTCCTTTATCTGCCTGGGGGTGAGAATGTCTTAAACGCTGCAATTGACTGATGATGGAGGGCTGAGTGTTTCCAGCAGGTATGGGTGGAAAGATGGGGTGTGAAGTTCCTGTGTCTGCAGGGTCTTCCCAGCGTGAAGATCTGTGTGTTTCCCCCGGCCAGTCAGCGTCCTCCCAGGAAGCCCAGATCCAGGTTTATGAGGGCAGAGGCTCTCCCCTTGCTTATCTGTAACTTCCCGTTCCCACAATGAGGAGCCTGGCTCCCACCATCTGCCATTTATGTATGCATTGCTCCTTTCCAGGTTACATGTGCAGAGGTTTCAGAGTTGTTAGCTACTACACCCTGGAAAGAACTTCGTAAAATAAAGCCCACTCTTTATATACGGTCCATTTTGCCTTTAGTCTACAGATTCCATTCATTTCCAAAGGTAACTTAGGTCAGCACCTTTTATCCCATCCCCTACAGTGAGTTGTTTCCATATATTTCTAACACAGTTAGACTCTGTCACATTATGTATTCCATCCTGACACATGCCTACATTCTAAATAACTAAATTTGAATAGATTATGATTGGCCCCTTGGGCTATACACATCTGTGGGCTTAGACAAATGCATAGTGACAGGTATCCATCCTAGAATGTCACATGGAATACTTCAAACCCCCCACCCCATGATCTGCTTATCATCTATGTAGCTTTGCCTTTCCCAGAATGTCACCAATGGGGTCATACTGTGTGCAGCCTCCTCAGCCTGGATGCTTTCACTTAGCAGTATATACTGAGGATTTATCCATGTCTTTCCATAGGCTGATGGTGCATTCCTTTCTGCTGAGTAGTATTCCACTGCATGTGTATGGGCGGAAAAACAATTTTCCCTCTACTTTTTCAGGTTCTTGGTTGAGGCCACCCTGCCCCTGTAATAAAAGACAGATTACCAGGAGAAAAGCAGAAGTTTAATTACATGTCTACCTTCTGAATACAGGGGGGATAGCAAGGAAAACTGAGTCACTCCCTGAAATGACCAAAACCATCCCCTTAAATAGCTCTTCAGCTAAAAACAGAAGAAATATGCTGGGGAAGGGAGGAAGACCACTTATGGCAGGTTATCATGCAAAGCACAGTAAACAAGGGTATGATTGTTTGCACATTTAAGTCAGGACTTCTCCATTGAAAAGAGTTACTTAAGATTTAATTATCCTTCTATTTTTGGTGCAAAGAGGGACATACCCTTATAAATGGCGACTTCTGTATTGTAAATGTCTTTCATAAAACAGCAATCTCAGTTTTCTGAGATTTTTTATTGAATATATTATTTTATTTTTGGCTGCATTGGGTCTTCATTGCTGCGTGCAGGCTTTTCTCTGGTTGTGGCGAGCAGGGGCTACTTTTCTTTGCAGTGCGTGGGTTTCTCATTGTGGCTTTTGTTGTCGCGGAGCACAGGCTCTAGGTGTGCAGGCTTCAGTAGTTGTGGCACACGGGGTCAGTAGTTGTGGCTCGTGGGCTCTAGAGCGCAGGCTCAGTAGTTGTGGAGCATGGGCTTTGTTGCTCTGCGGCGTGTGGGATCTTCCCGGACCAGGGCTCGAACCCGTGTCCCCTGCATTGGCAGGCAGACTCTTAACCACTGAGCCACCAGGGAAGCCCCCCTTTTTTTTAAAGCAGACCAATAATCCTTATGCCAGAGAGACATATTTTGGGGTGGCATATTCTACTCACCTTGACATGGATCTACCCCAATTTGCTTATACATTCATCTTTTGAAGGATATCCTGATTTCTTCAAGTTTTTAGCCATTATGAAAGTGCTGCTGTGCATAATTGCATCCTTGTTTGCATTTGGACATAGATTTTCAAAGCAGTTGCCTGAATACTGGAAGCATGATTGTTGGATCCCAACGTGAGACTTGTTTAGCTTTGGAAAAAACTGCCAAATTGTTTTACAAAGTGGCTGCACATGCATCCCCCCAGCTATGAGGGAGAGCTCCTTTTGTTCCTCACCCTCTAGCAATTGGTATTTTCATATTTTTGGAGTTTAGCAGTGCTAATAGGTGTGCTGTGATATCTCATGATTTTAATTTGTAATTCCCTAATGGTATATGATGTTGAGCTTGTTTCTGTATGATGTTTACCATCTGTATATCTTTTTTTGGCGGGATGTCTGTTCAGATCATGCTGTTCACGTTCATGCTGAGAGGAGCCCTGTCTCCTCAGGACCCACTGGGGCTTTGGCTTCTGGGACACGCGGGTTGCGTCCACGCTGACGGCCAGGTTTCAGGACAAGCTGGGGTCGAGTCCACACTAACAGAGGCCGAGTCTCCTCAGGATCCCCTGAGGCTTCAGCTTGGGGACACTGTGGGGTCCAGTTCATGCTGAGAGGAGCCTGGTCTCCTCAGGACCTGCTGGGAGGTGACGCCACTGAGGGAAAAGGTGAGGAAATGTGGGGAGAATGTTCCTGTGCATGGCTGACCGCTGAGGGTGTCTGTCTTCAGAGGACCCAGGAGAGGAAGGGCTTGATGTGGAAAACTGGGTTTTTGGCCGCTTTTGTGTGTGGTGTAGACAGAGTGCAGTGTTGTTCTTTGGCGTGTGGAGCCTGGTTTTCCCAGCACCATTTCTTGAGGGGACTGTCCTTTCCCTGGTGTATGTTCTTGGCTCCTTTCTTGTGAATTAACTGATCACATACCTGTAGGTTGATTCCTGGGCTCTCTGCTCTGTTCCTCTGGTCTGTGCGCCTGTTTTTGTGCCAATTCCACACTTTTTTGGGACTGTAGCTTCGTAATGAAGTGTGAAGTCAGGGAGCGAGATGCCTCCAGCCCGTTCTCCTTCCTCAGGGTGGCTTTGGCTCTTCTGGGTCCTTTGTGGTTCCACACACATCTTAAGATTGTTTGCTCTGTTTCTATGGAAAATGTCGTTGGACTTTTGGTAGGGATTGTGTTGAATGTGTACATTAATTTGGCTAGAATGCATATTTTTTAAAATTAAGAAAAAAATTTTGGGCCACACCATGTGGCATGCATGATGCGGGATCTTAGTTCCCCAACCAGGGATCGAACCTGCGCCCCCTGCAGTGGGAGCACAGAGTCCCAACCCCTGGACGGCCAGGAAAGTCCCACCTTAGAATGCATATTTTCAAAATATTCTTTTTACCCATGAGCACGGGGTATCTTTCCATTTATTTTTGTCTGTTCAGTTTCCTTTATCAGTGTCTTCCAGTTTTCAGTGTGCAGGTCCTTCACGTCCTTGGTTAAATTTACTCCTAGTTATCTTTTTGGATGCAATTGTAAGTGGGATTTTTTAAAAAAATTCCTTTTCTGATGGTTCATTATCAGTGTATAGAATCACAAATGATTTTTGTGCATTGATTTTTCTTTTTTTTTTGTATCCTGCAGCTTTACTGAATTCATCTTTTAGTTGTAACAGTTTTTTGGTGGTTGAATATGGAAAACTAGAATTCAGAAATCCCACTGTTTCAACTACATCTAGGTCATCCACAGCACCCAAGACATAGTGGCTCCCAATGTAATCTTCCAATGGTGCCTCTTGTAGTATGTGGACTCCTACAAGGGTGATTGGCATCACCACTGTGGGTGAGCTGGATCTGGGTAGAGCTTGGCCTCTATAACAAAGTTTGATGTCTGTATTTCTGGCGTGGTATGGCATGGTTGTTTTGATAAGTACTTTATTTTCTAGTAAATTTCAAGTGTATAAAAAACTTCAAATAGCAGTATCAAGTTTTCCACATTCACAAAATACTCCAGTTTGTTTTACCCTGTGAGAGTGGGAGGGCCACTCTCCCAGGGAACCAGCACATAACCCCAAAATGAGGAATAATTATGGTTTCCACATTATAATCCTATCCCCAGACCTGCTTCAACTTTCACCAGCTGCCCCAGCTTTGTGGAAATATATTTTCCATTCGAATCCAGTTTTCTTTTCTTGGAACCATCACTGGGGCTTTTCCTCACTTTAAAAACCTTGCTGGACTTAGAGTGTACAAGATGAGCATGATCTGGGTGGTTTTTCTGTGTGGCTTCTTTCACTTAGGATGTTTGCAGTGTTTATCCACATTGTAACATTGATGATTATTTCATTCATTTTTTCCATCGTGATTAAAAATACATAACATTTACCATTTAAACCACTTTTTTAAAGCTTTTTTAAAAATGTTATTTTATTTTTTATTTTTTGGCTGTGTCGTGTCTTTGTTGCTGTGTGCAGGCTTTCTCTAGTTGCGGCGAGCGGGGGCTACTCTTCATTGCTGTGTGCAGGCTTCTCGTTGCGGTGGCTTCTCTTGTTGTGGAGCACGGGCTCTAGGCACACGGGCTTCAGTAGTTGTGGCTCGCAGGCTCTAGAACGCAGGCTCAGTAGTTGTGGCACACGGGCTTAGCTGCTCCACGGCATGCGGGATCTTCCAGGACCAGCGCTTGAACCCATGTCCCCTGCATTGGCAGGCAGATTCTTAACCACTGTGCCGTGAGGGAAGCCCCATTTAAACCATTTTTAAGTATACAGTTCTATGGCATTAACTACATTCACATTGTTGTAAAAATATCCTCACCATCCATCTCCAGATATTTTCCCCATATGAAACCGTAGGCATTAAACACTAACTCACCTCAACCCCTGGCAACCTTATTCTACTTTGTCTTTGAATTTGACTTATCTGGATACCTCATACTCGTGGAATCATAGACCGTTTGTCCTTTTTGTGTCTGGCTTGTTTCACTTAGCATAATGACTTCAAGGTTCATCCACATTGTAGCATGTGTGAGAATTACCTTAGTTTTAAAGGTTGAATCATATTCCATTGTGTATATACTACACTGTACTTATCCATTCATCTGTTGAAGGATGTGTTGTGTTGCTTCCACCTTTTGGCTGGAAATTGTGAATAATGTTGCTATGAATATGGGGTACAGATATCTGTTCCAGTCCTTGCTTTCTAATATTTTGGGTGTACACCCTGGAGCAGAATCAAGGGATCATACATTTTCCATGTTTTTGAGGAGCCACCATACAGTATTCCACAGTGGCTGTATAATTTTACTTTATTCTTTTATATGACAGAATAATGCAGCTTATGGATCTACCTTATTTTGCTTATCTGTTTACCTGCTGATGGACATTTAAATCTTTTCTACCTTGGGCTATTGTGAACAGTGCTGCTATGAATAATTGGTGAACAAGTTTTTGTTTGAACACCTGTTTTCCATATTTTGGGTATATATCTAGGAGTGGAGTTGTTGAACCACATGGTAATTATATTTTTGAGTAAATGCTAAAGTTTTGTACACATAGACTACACCATTGTACATCTCCACAAGTAACTTTTAAGGGTTCTAATTTCTCTACATTGTTGCCAACATTTGTTATTTTTATTTATATATTTAAAAATTTATTTAAAAATTTATTTAAAAATTTATTTTTATTCTAGTGTGTGTGAAGGGGCATCACACTGTGGCTTTAATTTGCATTTTCATCATGACTACTGATGTTTGACATCTTTTCATGTCCTTGTTGACCATTTGTATGTCTTGCCTGGAGAGCAGTCCATGCAAGTCATTTGTCTGTTTCAAAAATTTTATTGTTTGTCTTTTTGTTGATGAGTTGTAAAAGTCCTGGGTATATTCTCGGTAAAGAGTCTTATCAGATATATAATGTGCCAATATTATCTTCCATTCTGTGGGCTGTCTTTTTACTTTCTGGAGAGCCTCTTTTGTTGCACAAAGGTTTGTAATCTTGAGGAAATCCAAGTTATCTATTTTTTTCTTTCATTTCTTATGCTTTACTGTCAAATCTAAGAAACCATTGCTAAATTCATGGTCAGGAAGATTTAGTTCCTTGGTTTCTTTGAGAGTTCATACAGTCATCCCTTGGTACCCACTAGGCCGGGCTTTAGGCCTGGGATTGAGTCAGTGTGAGGGTTCAGGGGTCACGGTTTAGGGTTATGGGTCATTGTTGGAGAGTCATGGTAGAGGGTTGTGGTTAAAGGGTCAGGGCCGGGGATTAGAGTTTAGGGGTCAGGGGCGAGGGTCTAGGGGTCTGGGGCTAGGGTTGTTAGGGGGTTAAGGTTAGAGGTTAGGGTTCTTAGGGTAAAGGTTAGAGTTAGGTTTAAGCACAATTGGCCCTCATTGCCCTCCCCTCTCTTTCTCTCTCAAGCCTCCAGAATGGATAGGACTTGCCCAGGGTCAAACAAGAGTCAGGGAGCTGAGGTCAATAACTGTTTTTCTGGCCTCCCTTCCCTCAGTCCTGGGCTCTGAAAGAAGAATGAAATGTCTGTTCTTGTCTCGGACTGTTTCTTATCCAACTCAAACTCTGTCAAGGATTGGAGAGGGTGTCAGAAGTCATGCATGGTTTCCTTCTGCCCTCCTACCTGGGAAGGGTGATGCTGGCCCTACCCTGCCTGGGCAGCCTCAGATCCCAGCACAGCCCAGACAGGAGGGCACTCAGTGGACATGTGTGGATTTATACAGGACTGGGTGCAGTGACCTGCCAGCCCCCAGCTGCTGCCTTCTTAAGGGCTGGTGGGGCCCTCTTGGCACTGGAGGCATCCTTTGTCCCATCTGAGTGGGCATGAGTAGATGATCAAGCCTCAGGCAGGACAGCCCTTGACCTCTGACTATCCAGGCAGGCATCTGTGGTCCTCTAGCTCAGTCCAGCCTGGGCATTGTCAGGCCCTCATGTATAGTTACGGGCAATTCAACAGCTACCTGGGCAGTGTAGACATTCCTTTGAGAAGTTTCAACTACCAACATCCATGTGGTTGAGAAAAAGTCCTCCCCCTCACAGCCTCATAGGCTGCCAAGAGAAGTAATAATCCTCTAAACATTGGAGTGTGTCCCTGACACAACAACCATACAGGAGACCATGGCCCTGCAATCCTTTGTCTTTTCAGTCGTTAGAAACTTTTGACATTCATATTCATTAAGAATCAAAGATATGGGAGCACCTGGACCTCCCAATGGGAGGTTCACACTGAGGCTGCATTGTCTTGGAGAGCCATATGCATCCATGTGGCCTCTGGAAAGCCTGCCAATTATGGGTTCCATGGCATGGAATAATTCTTGAGCCTCCCATTACTTCATTGCACAAGAGTTTCCTTACCACCCTAGCATTTGGTTTCTTCACTTAGTAAATGAGAGAGAAGATACTAGAAAATGAGCAGTATTGTTTTTCAGGGATGGGCAATTAATATGGCCAGGGAGATGGCATAACTCAAGGGCTCCCACCTCTCAGGGGCAGGAATGAGGTCTGTGTGTCTTCTGAGGGCACATGGGCTGTTTTGGGCCAGCCTCTGAGATGTGAGGACCTGATGCCCAAGGAAAGAGACTTGAGTTTACCACCACCAACGATCCTGACTTGTCAGTAAGTGAAAGAACTTCTTGCAGTCTTGGGAGGACAGTAAGTAAATACTAATTTATTTTACTTCAGTAAGTGTGTCCAGTCGCTGGGAAAAGAAAAATTTGTAGTTGATATATCTGAATCAATAATCCCTGATCCTTCCTCAGGTGTCCTCACTGGGTAGGCATGGCTGGGGGAGATGAAGATTCTGGGTGGGACCAGATATTAGTGGAGCTGCCAAACAGCTCTGTCCCTGTTCCTTCCCTGTCCCGGGAGAGGGAAACCCTGGAACAGTGATAGGATAACCAGTATGGGGAAGAGATTCCTCAGTAATTAATTGGTCTTTTTGTATTTTCCTTAATTTAGTGTTCATTTTGGTAATGAGTTTTTACAAAGAAATCACCTGTTTCTTCTGGATTTCCAGTTTGTTACAGTAGGTTTCTCTTATTTGACGTTTAATTTTTCCTGTCTAATTTTCTACAGAATCATGACAAATAATGAACAAATATTGATACTCTATTATTAACCGAAGTCCCTATTCATGTTCCCTTTGTTATACCTTTCCTTGTTCCAGGATCTCAAAGGCCATGGGGTCATCATGTCTGTTTAGTCTCTTCTGGGCTTTGACAGTTGCTCAGACTCTCCTTGTTTCCATGACCTTGACAGTGTGGAGGAGGACTGGTCAGGTATTTTATAGACTGCCAGGCACTGGGATTTGCTTGGTGTTTTTGTCGTGGTTAGACTTGGCTTTGAAAAAGCAGATCACAGAGGTGAAGTGCTTCCTCTTCACTGTATATCAAGAGGACAGGCTCTCAAGGGAACTTCTCACTTATATTCTCAACTTTGGTCACCTAGCTGAGGTAGTGTTTGTCAAGTGTTCCCACAGTGAAGTTAATATTTTCCCATGTCCATCCTGTGTGTCTTATTTAGGAGGAAGTCATAATGCAGAACCCACACTTGAGGAGAGAGGAGTTAGCTTCACACCCTTGATGGACAGCTGAGTGGCTATATAAATTGTTTAGAAGCTTTCTGCATAGGAGATTTCTATTTAACACCATTCATCAAAAACTATGTAATTTATTTTTACCAGTTTGGACACGTGAATAATTATTATAAACTTTTGGTTATAATCCAGCACTACATTATTAGACTGCTTAGTTAATTCTTGCTTTGGCTGTTGAGAGATTTTTGCATTTGCTCCTGTTTTCATTTTACATAATTTTTCTTTTGTGGGTTTTTAAAATTTTTGGTACTTCTTTACTTTCTGATATTTTAAGATTATCCTGCTTCATATATTTACTGTCTCAGTCCTAGCATCAGCCCTTTCTTCAAAGAGCCCTTGTTCCGTTTATTAGAGAATGGTATTAAAAACTTACATGTGGGAGCTAAATATGCTCAGCTGACAGTGCGTGGAAATATATGCATGTATCCCAGCCTATGCATATACACATAATTATAAAGATTTCCATGTGGAACTATGTGTAGGCTAAAGATAGTTTATACTGCTATCTCCAACCGGATCTGTTATGACATGGATATTGTAACCTTCTCCCTTTGTTTGACTGTAACATCCCACTCCAGTGGTAGGAAACCTGGCTTCCACCATTTGTCATTTATTAAATTCAGTGCTTGTTCCATTCAATTACTGATATAGTAGTTTCAGTATTATTAGCTACTACCCCTCATGGAAAGAACATAGAGTCCACTGTGTATGTATGGTACATTTTGTCTTTGGCCTACAGGTTCTGTATATTTCCAAAGTTAACTTAGGTCAGCCCATTTGTCCCACTACCAACAGTGAGTTTTTTCATACATTTCTGAATCAGTTAGATTCTTTGTTACATTCTGTATTCCAGTCTTTGACACTCCCATATCCTAAGTAGCTAAGTTTGAATAGATTGTAATTTACTTGTTGGGTTGTAAAAATCTGTGGGTGTAGACAAATGCATAGTGACAGGTATTCACCACTAAAGTATCATGTGGACTATTTCAACCACATATTCCATACGCTGTTTACCATGTCAGTTTTGCCTTTTCTAGAATGTCATATAAATGAGGCCATACAGTGTGTAGCACTTCAAACTGGATTCTTTCACTTAGCAATGTAAGTGTTAGATGTATCTTTTTTTTTTTTTGCACGGGTTGATGGTCCATTCCTTTATATCTCTGAATACTATTGCATTGCATGTATATTAGAGGAAAAATAATTTTCCCTCTACCCTTCTATGTTCTTTATTGAGATCTCCCTCGTAATGAAAAAGAGATAAACTAGAGAAAACAATCAGAAGTTTAATATATACCATGCATACCTCCTGTATACTTGAAAGATACCCAGGAAAACTGAGTCACTCCCTGAAATGGCCCAAGCCGTTACCTTAAATGCTATCTTCCACTGAGAACAAAAGAAAGATATTAGGGAATGGAGGAAGCCATTTAAGGTTGGTTATTAGGCAAAGCACAGTAAACAAGGGTATGGTTGTTACACAGATTTACATCCAGGCCTATTTCGTTGACAAGGTTTTTTTTTTTAAAAAAAAACATTTATTTATTTGGCTGCGCTGGGTCTCAGTTGCGGCCTGTGGAATCTTTAGTTGCGGCATGTGGGCTCTTAATTGCAGCTTGCGGGATCTAGTTCCCTGACCAGGGCTTGAACCCTGGTCCCCTGCATTGGGAGCATGGAGTGTTAACCACTGGACCAGCAGGGAAGTCCCAACAAGCTTTTCTTGATACTTAGTCATCATTCAATTCCTGGTCCAGAGAGGGACATACCCTTACAAATGGAGATATCCTTCATAAATATAAATTTACCTCCTAATAGGGCATTTTCTACTTGGTTTTGAAAGATTCTCTTGAGTCTGCTGTTTCTTAATCAGTGCAAAATAATCCTTTTGTCAAATGGGCATATTTTGGGGTGGTGTATTCTTCTCCCCTTGACATGTATGTGCCCTAATTTGCTTATGAATTCATCTACAGAAGGACATATTGATATCTTTAAGTTTTTAGCCATTATGAATAGAGCTGCTGTGCATTACTTGATGCTAGTTTTGGTTTGAACACAGTTTTTCAAAGCAGTTGTCTAAATACAAGAGGTACACTTCTTGGATCCTAAGGTGAGACTTTTTAGATTTGGAAAAAACTGCCAAACTGTCTTCCGAAGTTGGTTGTGCATGCATTCCACCAGCGTCTTGAGTATATTCTTGTATGCTTATTTACTGCCTGTTTATCTTCTTGGGCCAGGTGTGTGTTTCAATCTTTACCAAATTTTAATGGCGTTGTTGGCATAATTTGAGTACAAATCCTTTATCAGATATGTGTTTTGGAAATAGTTTCTTGCAGTTTGTGGTTTGTCTTCCGGTTTTCTGAATAAGGTCACCAGATCCAAAATCATGTAGATTATCTTTTTTTTTCCTAGGATTTTTATAGTTTGGTAATTTAAATTTGTCTATGGGCAATTTTGAGTGAATTTTGGTTTAAGTTGTAAAGTTTGTGTTTACATTCATTTCATTACATATGGTTTGTAATGAATTGCTCCTTAACCATCTTTTGAGAAGATACAGTGAGATACTTGGCTCCATTTCAGTTTGGATTTCCAAACTTTAGTATATACAGCAGAACTGCCTTCCGGATGAGGCCCCTGGGTTTGTGAGTGCGGCGCTCCCGGCACTTCTCTGACGTCCCACAGGGGGCGCCGAACCCACCTGTCTGACCCTGGGGGCACAGGTGCACCCTGCCCACAGACTTTGCTCTGTGACAAGCAGACAGGAGCTTTGTCTCCTGTCAGGGCTTAGGTTTCTGGACCATGAGGCATTGTCCACACTGACAGCAGCTGGGTTTTCTCAGGAACCACTGGTGAGGAGACTCCACAAGAGGAAAAAATGAGCAAGTGTGGAGAATCTTCCTGTGCAGCTGACTGCTGGGTGGGTGGGGTGCATCTTCAGGGGCCTCAGGAGAGAAAGGGTTTAATGTGGAATACTGTGCGCTTTTAGTTAGTTTTACGTGCAGTGTAGATGGTGACCAGTGTCGTTCTTTGGAGTCTGGTGTCTAGTTTTCCTGGCACTGTTTGTTGATGGCTTTGGGTAGAATAAACATTTTAATAATAGTAATTTTTCTGATGCATGAGCATGGAATATTGTTTTCTATTGTGTCTTCAGTTTCTTTATCAATGCTTTATAGTTTTCTGAGTATACGTCTTTCATGTCCTTGGTTAAATTTATTGCTAAATAGTTTGTTCTTTTTGATGGAATTGTAAATGGGATTGTTTTCTTAATTTTTCTTGCTGGTGGTTCATTATTAGTGTATAGAAACAAAACTGATTTGTGTATATTGATTCCATATTTTGCAACTTTACTGAATTTATTTTTTAACATATTTTTTGAAGTAATGTGAAAAATTGCAATACTAAAATCTCAGTTTCTACTGCACCCCAGGTAATCCACAGGACCCAAGACATGGTAGCTACTAATATACTCTTCCCACAGTGCCTCTTAATACCATGCGGACTCCTACAAGGGAAATAAGTATCACAACTTTGGTTGAACTTGGTCTGGGTGAGTCTTGGCCCCTATAACAAAATTTGATGTCTGTCTTATCTGATTTTCTGGCATGATACTGACATGGTTGTCTAGAAAAGTAATTTACTTTCCAGTAATTTAAAATGTACAGAAAAGTTGCAATAATGGCAAAAAGTACTCCCATTTGCCACTTCACACAAAATGCTCAGTGTGTTTTGCCCAAGGAACCAGCACATAACCCCTAAATGAGGAAATCCTGGTGTCTACATTATAATTTAATACTCAGCCCCACTTCAACTTTCACCTGCTGTCCCAACTGTATGAAAATGTCTTTTTCCATCCTGATCCAGTTTTCTTTTTCTGGAACCATTACTGAGTTTCCCCCTCATTTGGACAACCTTGATGGATTTGAAGCAGACAAGATGAATATGGGATCTAGGTGGCCTTTTCTGTATGGCTTTTTCACTAAGAATGTTTTTAATGTTCATTTCTGTAACAAATATCAGCGCTACACTTTTTTTTCTTTGTCATTAAAAATACAAAACATGACTTTAGCGTTTAATTCACTTTACGTATACAGTTTTGTGGTATTAACTACCTTCATATAGTTGCACAAACAATTTAACTAACGTGTACTTCCTGTGTGCATGGCAGATACCCAGGAAATTGAGTAACACCCTGAAACGGCCCAAGACATCACCTTAAATACCCTCTTTATCTAAAAGGAAAAAAAAGGAAGGCTATAGTTGTGTCTGTCTGCATTCATTTGATTGTATATGGTTTCCAATTGATGTTGTATAACTAGTTGTGGAGAAGTCATGGGATAGGTGGCTTCATTTCAGTTTGAATTTCCAAATTTAGTGGAATCTGCAGGCTTGATACAAGGTATACAAACTTCATATTGGATCAGGACATCCCATGGTGTAACTGGTATTCATGGTTTGTTCAACAATTAAAGTTCTGTGTGATATGAGTTCATCCCGGAGTAATCCAGGTTAGTTTCTGTTATACATTTGTCCCAGGATGAAAGGACAAGAGAAATAAGGCCTAATTTATAAAAGTGCCTTCAAACTAATTGATACTGAAGTATAGTTGACCTACAATGTTGTGTTAATTTCTACTGTACAGCAAAGTGATTCATATATACATACATACATATATACATATTTTTCGTATTCTTTTCCATTATGGTTTATTACAGGGTATTGAATATAGTTCCCTGTGCTGTACAGTAAGACCTTGTTTATCCATCCTATATATAATAATTTGCATCTACTAATCCCAAACTCCCAATCCATCTCTCTCGCCTGTCTTCCCCTTGACAACCACAAGTCTGTTTTCTATATTTGAGAGTCTGTTTTTGTTCTGTAGATAGGTTCATTTGGGTCTCATTTTATAATCCACATATAAGTGATATCATATGGTATTTGTCGTTCTCTGTCTGACTTACTTCACTTTGTATGATAATCTCTAGGTCCATCCATGTAGCTGCAGATGGCATTATTTCATTCTGTTTTATGGCTGAGTAATATTCCATTGTATATATGTATCATATCTTCTATATCCATTCATCTGTTGAGGGACATTCAGGTTGCTTCCATGTCTTGGCTATTGTGAATAGTGCTGCTGTGAATGCTGGGGTGCATGTATCTTTTCAAATTATAGTTTTGTCTGGATATGTGCCCAGGAGTGGGATTGCTGGTTCATATGGTAATTCTATTTTTAGTTTTTGAGGAACCTCCGTACTGTTTTCCATAGTGGCTGCATCAATTTACATTCCCACCAGTAGTGTAGGAGGGTTCCCTTTTCTCCACACCCCCTCCAGCATTTATTTCTAGACATTTTAATGATGGCCATTCTGACCACTATGAAGTGATAACTCACTGTAGTTTTGATTTGCGTTCTCTAATAATTAGTGATGTGGAGCATCTTTTCATGTGCCTATTGGCCATCTGTATGTCTTTGCAGAAATGTCTATTTAGACCTTCTGCCTATTTTTTGATTCTTTTTTCTTTTTTGAGTTGTATGAGCTGTTTGTATATTTTAGAATTAGGCCCTTGTTGGTCGCATCATTTGCACGTATTTTCTCCCAAACAGTTAGCACAGGTTCTGGAACGACTGGATACCCACATGCAGAAGAATAAACTTGGACCCTTACCTCCCCTCACGCCATATACAAAAATCAACGCAAAATGGACCAAAGGCCTAGATGCAAGAACCAAAATGATAAAACTCGTAGAAGAAAACATGAGAGTAAATCTTCATGACCTTGGATTTGGTCATGATTTCTTAGATCTGCTACCAAAAGCACAAGCAACAAAAGATAAGATAGATGAATTGGACTTCCTCAAAATGAAAAACAGTTGTGTATAAAAGGAGCAAGGAATAAGATAATCCACCATCCAAAATGGCACAAGATGTTTGCAAACCATGTATCTGATAAAGGACTGTAGCCCACCAGCCAAGCCCCTGGTGGTCCAGTGGAGTGTCTGTGCGGCCCCTCCCGTCCTCGGTGATCAGGGGATCTCAGGCCCCACAGCACCCGAGGGGTGGACACTGGTCATCCTCTGCACCCTCAAGGAGTGAGTGCTGGATGGTTTTGAGCCCAGATGCACTCCCATTACTGCCCTCAAAGGCTGAAGCCTTCAGCATGCCTCCAGAAGGACACAGTATTTGCAAGTCTTTGAGAACCAAGAGAACCGTCTTCACTTTTCTGAAAAGGGCATCTTATTATTTCACAGCATGACCATTTTCAACCTGGCTCCCAGGGGTGCCCTCCCACTTTCTTTATTTCTCTGAAAGTGGCCATGGTGGTTTGGCTGTCCCCAATCCCCATACCAGGTGACAAGGCCAGTGGGACCAGCTCCTGGTGGTCCTTAGGTTCGTTGGAGATTAACCCAGACTCTCAGCCTGAGATTGAACGTGGATGCCCCTGTTTCTCCCCATCACCAATTCTCATCTCCTCCTCTATCTCTTTTCCTCTTTCTTTTCAGTCTCAGATTTACCAGATGGTCACCACTCACAGTTCCCACAGAGCCCAGAGATTTCTCCTTGAAGGAAAGGTTCTGGAAAATCAGAGGGATAAATAAAGAATGCTGCTGATTCCCGCCTTGTGCTGACGCCCAAGAAGATGAGGAGAGTGAGTGTTTTCTCATTAGAATTTTAAATCCTCCCAGTAATAGATCATTGGGGGGGGCATCCTGTGTCTTCCTGCTCATTCTAATAATGTCATTCCTGAATTTTAATGTGGTAAATAATTTAAATCATAAATATGCTGATGGGAGATCCATTTAAAAAATGTTAGAGGTAACTCCAAGGGGTTTACAACAAACAAGGACACAGAACCCTGTGTCCAGACGCTGGCTGAGCGATTCCTACCCTGAGCCGCAGTCCCCTGGAGGGCGGAGTGGCCATGACTCTCCTCCCGCAGGTGAGCCTACACAGGCACATCCCACGTGGGACCACTGCATCGCAGAATCTTAGAGTGGCCAATGGCAGGCAGCTGGCTAGAGATGAGGACAAGAGAAAACTGCCCAGCAGCCTGGGACAACCCCGGGGTGAGGCCTTAGTAAGGGCCAGTGTCAGATCCTCAGAGATAACTTGAAGAGACGGTTCAGGCTGTTAGGGACATCATCAGAGATGTACTTAGGGACATATTCAGAACCTTAGTTATGGACAGGATCAGGGCATTATTTAATGACAGCTTAGACTATAAGGGACAGCGTCAGGGCCTAAGTTAGAGATAACGTGAGAGCCTTAGTTAGACACAATTCAGGCTGTTACTTAGGGATATCTTCAGGGCCTTAGAGCCAGCATCATGGCCATAATTAGAACCAGTGTCAGGGCTTTAGTTAGGGCCAAAACTAGGGTGTTAATTAGGGAAAGAGTCAGGTCATTAGTTACAGGCAGTGTCAGGGTTTTAGGTAGGGACAGCGGCAAGTCCTTAGTTAAGAAGAGTGTCAGGGCCTCACTTAGGGGCAGCGTCAGGATGTTAGTTAGGGAGAGTCAGGACATTAGAATGTCAGGTTCTGAGGTAGAGACAGCATCAGGGCCTTAGTTAGGGACAGCGTCAGAGATGTACCTAGGGACATATTCAGGGCCTTAGTTATGGACAGGATCAGGGTGATACTGAGGAACACCTAAAGGTATTAGGGACATCTTCAGGGCCTCAATTAGGGATAGCATCAGGGTGTTAGTTAGGGAAAGAGTCAGGCCATTATTATAGATAGTGTCAGTGCCTTAGGTATAGAGAGTATCAGGGCCTTAGTTAAGGACAGCATCAGAGACTTACTTAAGGACATATTCAGGGCCTTAGTTATGGACAGGATTAGGGCATTACTGAGAGATACACGAGGCTATTAGGGGCAGCATCAGGGTGTTAGGGAAAGAGTCGGCCATTGTTATAGACAGTGTCAGTGCCTCAGGTAGAGACATCATCACAGCTTTAGGAAGAGGGTCAGGGCCTTGGTTAGGGACAGGGTCAGGCCAACAGTGAGGGACATCTAAGGCTATTAGGGACATCGTCAAGGTCTTAGATTGGGCCAGCATCAGGGCTGTAGTGTCGACCATTGTCAGGGCATTAATGAGGGACAAAATTAGGGTGTTAGTTAGGGAAAGAGTCAGGCCATTAGTCACAGACAGTTTTAGGGCCTCAGGTAGAATCGGCATCAAGGCCTTAGTTAGGAAGAGCATCAGGGCCTCAGTAAGGTTCAGCATCAGGACGTTAGTTAGGGCCAGCAACAGGCCCTTTGTTAGGGACAGTGTTGTCAGGCCCTCAGAGATAACTTGAAGGCCTTAGTAAGAGACAGTTTAGGCCGTTAGTTAGGGACACTTCAGAGACTTTCTTAGGGATATATTCAGGGCCTTAGTAATAGAATCAGGGTGTTATTTTGTGACCACTTAAACACTAAGGGACAACATCAAAGCCTAAGTTAGGCAGGGTGTCAGCATCTTGGGGATAGTGTTAGGGACTTTGTAAGTTATAGCTTAGGCCATTAGCTAGGGACACGGTCAGGGGCTTATTAAGGGCAGTGTCAGAGACTTAATGAGGGACAACTTCAGGGCCTTAGTTATGGACAGGATCAGGTCCATATTGGGACCAGTGTCAGGCCGTTATTTAGGGGCAGTGTCAGGGCATACTGTAGAGACAGCGTCAAGGCCCTTACTTAGGAACAGGGTCAGGGCCTTAGGACAGGGTCAGAGACTTACGTAGGCACATATTCAGGGCATTAGTAATGGACAGGATCAGGACAACAGTGAGGGACATCTAAGTCTATTAGGGACATCGTCAGGGCCTTAGATAGGGTCAGCATCAGGGCCATAGTTAGGACCAGTTTCAGGGCATTATTTAGGGACAAAATTAGGAGGTTAGTTAAGGAAAAAGTCAGGAAATTAGTTACAGACAGTGTCAGCTTTTCAGATAGAGACTTCAAGGTCTTAGTGAGAGCATCAGCATCTCAGGTAGGAACTGCATCAGGACATTATTTAAAGACAGTGTCAAGGATTTAAATAGGGAGAGTGTCAGGGTTAGGGTTAGGGTTAGGGTTGGGTTTAGGGTTCGGGTTAGGGATAGGGTACGGCTTATATTATGGGTTAGGGTACGGGTTAAGGTATCAGTTACGGTTAGGATTAGGGTTAGTTTTAGGGTTTGGGTTAGGTTTACGGTGCGGGTTAGGATTAGGGTATGGGTTAGGGTTAGGGTACGCGTTAGGGTTAGGGTATTTATTAAACCTATACCACTCTCTAGATACCACTTAGCACGTAAAGGAATATTATTTGGGGTCCAGCCATGGAGAAGATTTTAGACACTAGGATAAGATAAAGAACACACACATTACAAAGAAATCACATTAGGATTTTCTTTTTAACTTGTCCCGTAAAACACTAGTGCATAGAAAATTTATTGGAGGCAGAAGCAGTCAAGGGTAGTTGAGGGTAAGGGTTAGGGTTAGGGTTAGGGTTAGGGTACGGCTTAGGGTACGGGTTAGGGTACGGCGTAGGGTATGAGTTAGGGTTAGGGTTAGTTTTAGACTTAGGGCTAGGTTTAGGGAACGGGTTAGGATTAGGGTACGTGTGAAGGTTAGGGTATGTGTTAGGTTAGGGTACATGTTAGTGTTAGGGTATTTATTAAACCTATCCCACTCTCTAGATACCACTTAGCACGTAAAGGAATATTATTTGGGGTGCAGCCATGGAGAAGATTTTAGACACTAGGATAAGATAAAGAACACACACATTATAAAGAAATCACATTAGGATTCTCTTTTTAACCTGTTCCTTAAAACACTAGTGCTGAGGAAATCTATTGGAGGCAGAAGCAGTCAAGGGTACTTTAGGGTTATGGTTATGGGTAGGGTTAGGGTTAGGGTTAGGGTACGGCTTAGGGTACGTGTTAGGGTATGAATGAGGGTACGGCGTAGGGTATGGGTTAGGGTTAGGTTTAGGGTTAGGGTTAGGGTACAGGTGAGGGTACGGTGTAGGGTATGGGTTAGGATTAGGGTTACTTTTAGTGTTAGGGTAGGTTTATGGTACGGGTTCGGATTACGGTACGATTTAGGGTTAGGGTATGGGTTAGGGTTAGGATACGCATTAGGGTTGGGTTATTTATTAAACCGATTCCACTCTCTACATACCACTGAGCACGTAAAGGAATATTATTTGGGGTCCAGCCATGGAGAAGATTTTAGACACTAAGATAAGATAAAGAACACGCACATTATAAAGAAATCACATTAGGATTTTCTTTTTAACCTGTTCCTTAAAACAATAGTGCTTAGGAAATCTATTGGAGGCAGAAGCAGTCAAGGGTAGTTTAGGGTTATGGTTAGGGTTAGGGTTAGGGTTAGGGTACGTGTTAAGGTACAGGAGAGGCTACGGTGTAGGGTACGGGTTAGGGTACGGGTGAGGATACGGCGTAATGTATAGGTTAGGGTTAGGGTTAGGGTACGGCTTAGGGTACGGGTTAGGTTACGGGTGAGGGTACGGCGTAGGGTATGGGTTAGGGTTAGGGTTAGGGTTAGTGTTAGTGTTAGGGTTAGGGTACGGCTTAGCGTATGGGATAGGGTACGGGTGAGGGTACGGCATACGGTAGGGGTTAGGGTTAGAATTAGGGTTAGGTTGGGGTTAGGGTACGGCTTAGGGTACGGGTGAGGGTACGGGTGAGGGTACTGCGTAGGGTATTGGTTAGGGTTAGGATACGGCTTAGGATACGGGTTAGGGTACGGGTTAGGGTATGGCGTAGGGTATGGGTTAGGGTTAGGGTTAGGGTTAGGGTTAGGGTTAGGGTTAGGGTTAGGGTACGGCTTAGGATACGGGTTAGGGTACGTGTGAGGGTACGGCGTAGCGTATGGGTTAGGGTTAGGGTTAGGGTACGTCTTAGGGTACGGGTTAGAGTACGGGTGAGGGTACAGCGTAGGGTAAGGTTTAGGGTTAGGGTTAGGGTTAGGGTTAGTTTTAGGGTTAGGGATTGTTTTAGGATACTGGTTAGGATTAGCGTACGTGTTAGGGTTAGGTTTTGGGTTAGGGTTAGGGTACGCGTTAGGGTTAGGGTATGGGTTAGGGTTAGGGTACACGTTAGGATTAGGGTATTTATTAAACCTATCCCACTCTCTAGATACCACTTAGCACGTAAAGGAATATTATTAGGGATCCAGCCATGGAGAAGATTTTAGTCACTAGGATAAGATAAAGAATAAACACATTATAAAAAAATCACATTAGGATTTTCTTTTTAACCTGTTCCTTAAAACACTAGTGCTTAGGAAATCTAATAGAGGCAAAAGCAATCAAGGGTAGTTTAGGGTTAGGGTTAGGGTTAGGGTTAGTGTTAGTGTTAGGGTACGGCTTAGGGTATGGGATAGGGTACGGGTGAGGGTACGGCGTAGGGTAGCGGTTAGGGTTAGGGTTAGGGTTAGGGTTAGGGTACGGCTTAGGGTACGGGTGAGGGTACGGGTGAGGGTACTGCGTAGGGTATTGGTTAGGGTTAGGGTACGGCTTAGGATACGTGTTAGGGTACGGGTTAGGGTACGGCGTAGAGTGTGGGTTAGGGTTAGGGTTAGTGTTAGGGTTAGGGTTACGGTACATCTTAGGGTACGTGTTAGGGTACGGGTGAGGGTACGGCGTAGGTTATGGGTTAGGGTTAGGGTTAGGGTTAGGGTTAGGGTTAGGGTTAGGGTACGGCTTAGGATACGGGTTAGGGTACGGGTGAGGGTACGGCGTAGGTTATGGGTTAGGGTTAGGGTTAGTGTTAGGGTTATGGTACGGCTTAGGTTATGGGATAGGGTACAGGTGAGGGTATGGCATAGGGTAGGGGTTAGGGTTAGGGTTAGGGTTAGGGTTAGGGTTAGGGTTAGGGTTAGGGTTAGGGTATGGCTTAGGGTACGGGTGAGGGTATGGGTGAGGATACTGCGTAGGGTATTGGTTAGGGTTACGGTACGTCTTAGGATACGGGTTAGGGTACGGGTGAGGGCACGGCGTAGGTTATGGGTTAGGGTTAGGGTTAGTGTTAGGGATAGGGTTAGGGTTAGGTTATGGGATAGGGTACAGGTGAGGGTATGGCATAGGGTAGGGGTTAGGGTTAGGGTTAGGGTTAGGGTTAGGGTACGGCTTAGGGTACGGGTGAGGGTATGGGTGAGGATACTGCATAGGGTACTGGTTAGGTTAGAGTACGGCTTAGGATACGGGTTAGGGTACGTGTTAGGGTATGGCGTACGGTATGGGTTAAGGTTAGGGTTAGGGTTAGGGTTAGGGTACGGCTTAGGGTACGGGTTAGGGTACGGGTGAGGGTACGGCGTAGCGTATGGGTTAGGGTTAGGGTTAGGGTTAGGGTACGGCTTATGGTACGGGTTAGGGTACGGGTGAGGGTACGGCGTAGGTTATGGGTTAGGGTTAGGGTTAGGGTTAGTTTCAGGGTTAGGGATTGGTTTATGGTACGGGTTAGGATTAGCATACTTGTTCGGGTTAGGGTTTTGGTTAGGGTTAGGGTACGCGTTAGGGTTAGGGTGTGGGTTAGGTTAGGGTTAGGGTTAGGGTTAGGGTTAGGGTTAGGGTTAGTTTTAGGGTTAGGGATTGGTTTAGGGTACGGGTTAGGATTAGCGTACGTGTTAGGGTTAGATTTTGGGTTAGGGTTAGGGTACGCGTTAGGTTTAGGGTATGGGTTAGGGTTAGGGTACACGTTAGGAGTAGGGTATTTATTAAACCTATCCCACTCTCTAGATACCACTTAGCACGTAAAGGAATATTATTAGAGATCCAGCCATGGA
The DNA here is from genome assembly GCF_028564815.1 of Eubalaena glacialis. Classification (NCBI taxonomy): domain Eukaryota; kingdom Metazoa; phylum Chordata; class Mammalia; order Artiodactyla; family Balaenidae; genus Eubalaena; species Eubalaena glacialis. Next base: position 165,970 of record NW_026871427.1, read on the forward strand.
GAAGATTTTAGTCACTAGGATAAGATAAAGAATAAACACATTATAAAAAAATCACATTAGGATTTTCTTTTTAACCTGTTCCTTAAAACACTAGTGCTTAGGAAATCTAATAAAGGCAAAAGCAATCAAGGGTAGTTTAGGGTTAGGGTTAGGGCTAGGGTTAGGGTTAGTGTTAGGGTTAGGGTACGGCTTAGGGTATGGGATAGGATACGGGTGAGGGTACGGCGTAGGTTAGGGGTTAGGGTTAGGGTTAGGGTTAGGGTTAGGGTATGGCTTAGGGTACGGGTGAGGGTACGGGTGAGGGTACTGCGTAGGGTATTGGTTAGGGTTAGGGTACGGCTTAGGATACGTGTTAGGGTACGGGTTAGGGTACGGCGTAGAGTGTGGGTTAGGGTTAGGGTTAGTGTTAGGGTTAGGGTTACGGTACGTCTTAGGGTACGTGTTAGGGTACGGGTGAGGGTACGGCGTAGGTTATGGGTTAGGGTTAGGGATAGGGTTAGGGTTAGGGTACGGCTTAGGATACGGGTTAGGGTACGGGTGAGGGTACGGCATAGGTTATGGTTTAGGGTTAGGGTTAGTGTTAGGGTTATGGTACGGCTTAGGTTATGGGATAGGGTACAGGTGAGGGTATGGCATAGGGTAGGGGTTAGGGTTAGGGTTAGGGTTAGGGTTAGGGTACGGCTTAGGGTACGGGTGAGGGTATGGGTGAGGATACTGCGTAGGGTATTGGTTAGGGTTAGGGTACGGCTTAGGATACGGGTTAGGGTACGTGTTAGGTTATGGCGTACGGTATGGGTTAGGGTTAGGGTTAGGGTTAGGGTTAGGGTTAGGGTTAGGGTTAGGGTACGGCTTAGGGTACGGGTTAGGGTACGGGTGAGGTTACGGCGTAGGGTATAGTTTAGGGTTAGGGTTAGGGTTAGGGTACGGCTTAGGATACGGGTTAGGGTACGGGTGAGGGTACGGCGTAGCGTATGCTTTAGGGTTAGGGTTAGGGTTAGGGTACGGCTTAGGGTACGGGTTAGGGTACGGGTCAGGGTACGGTGTAGGTTATGGGTAAGGGTTAGGGTTAGGGTTAGGGTTAGTTTTAGGGTTAGGGATTGGTTTAGGGTACGGGTTAGGATTAGCATACATGTTTGTGTTAGGGTTTTAGTTAGGGTTAGGGTACGCGTTAGGGTTAGGGTATGGGTTAGGTTTAGGGTACACTTTAGGATTAGGGTATTTATTAAACCTATCCCACTCTCTAGATACCACTTAGCACGTAAAGGAATATTATTTGGGGTTCAGCCATGGAGAAGATTTTAGTCACTAGGATAAGATAAAGAATAAACACATTATAAAAAAATCACATAAGGTTTTCTTTTTAACCTGTTCCTTAAAACACTATTGTTTAGGAAATCTAATGGAGGCAAAAGCAGTAAAGGGTAGTTTAGGGTTAGGGTTAGGGTTAGGGTTAGGGTAGGGCTTAGGATACGGGTGAGGGTACTGGTGAGGGTACTGCATAGGTTATTAGTTAGGGTTAGGGTACGGCTTAGGATACGGGTTAGGATATGGGTTAGGTTACGGCGTTGGGTATGGGTGAGGGTTAGGGTTAAGGTTAGGGTAAGGCTTTGGGTACGGGTTAGGGTACGGGTGAGGGTACGGCGTAGGGTAGAGGTTAGGGTTAGGTTTAGGATTAGGGTACGGCTTAGGATACGGGTTAGGGTATGGGTGAGGGTACGGCGTAGCGTATGGTTTAGGGTTAGGGTTAGGGTTAGGGTTAGTTTTAGGGTTAGGGATTGGTTTAGGGTACGGGTTAGGATTAGCGTACGTGTTAGGGTTAGGGTTTGGGTTAGGGTTAGGGTACGCATTCGGGTTAGGGTATGGGTTAGGGTTAGGGTACACGTTAGGATTAGGGTATTTATTAAACCTATCCCACTCTCTAGATACCACTTAGCACGTAAAGGAATATTATTTAGGTTCCAGCCATGGAGAAGATTTTCGTCACTAGGATAAGATAAAGAATAAACACATTATAAAAAAATCACATTAGGATTTTCTTTTTAACCTGTTCCTTAAAACACTAGTGCTTAGGAAATCTAATGGAGGCAAAAGCAGTCAAGGGTAGTTTAGGGTTAGGGTTAGGGTTAGTGTTAGGGTTAGGGTACGGCTTAGGGTATGGGATAGGGTATGGGTGAGGATACGGCATAGGGTAGGGTTTAGGGTTAAGGTTAGTGTTAGGGTTAGGGTTAGGGTATGGCTTAGGGTACGGGTGAGGGTACTGTGTAGGTCATTGGTTAGGGTTAGGTTAAGGCTTAGGATACAGGTTATTGTATGGGTTAGGGTACGGCGCAGGGTATGGGTAAGGGTTAGGGTTAGGGTTAGGGTTAGAGTTAGGGTA